>NC_086377.1:18498319-18530456 GCF_036588685.1 Mytilus trossulus | reverse complement strand
CGCTTTTTTTGGTTTTTATTACTAAATGTACAATACATCCAAATACGTATAAATCCTCAATTTTAACCATTTGTATACAGACCCCGTGATAGCTCAGTTGGTAGAGCGGGAGACTGTAGTGGAATGAGAAAGTCTGACATCTCTAGGTCGGTGGTTCGACTCCGCCTCACGGGATATTTTTTGGTCCCATTTCACTCTCAAATATTACCATTGTTCAAGGAATTTTAGCTAATGCACATTACATTAGCGGCTTTTTATGCATGTACGACGTTTCAACCTTATTCATTTTGTTTTAACGACAGACCGCCAAAGCATTTGTAGGCATATCACGTAATTGTGCTAAATATAAATAAATCTTCATTAGATCCTTGATTGGCTTTTCCTTGATCACCTATTTCTCATTGTCTACAAATGTAGCTCTCGAGACTACTTTGAACTGTAGTTAGAACCGATAAAGTGACTGAATGACATCTGTACGCATAAAGGCGTTATTTAATGACATATTACCCAAGAGGGGGACTAGCTCACATGGTAGAGCGCTCGCTTAGCATGCGAGAGGTACCGGGATCGATGCCCGGGTCCTCCATTAATTTTTGAATGTCGCCAATACTCAATTTTTCGGTAGTCTTTCAGCATTGAAAATGAATAGAGTCTGATATGAACGAAATAAGGAAATTGTGTCGATTCGAGTGTATGTCCTGCCCTTACACATGTTACAAGAATCCTTCATTCATTGACATTCTCATGTTTATTTTAATGTGATTAGTTCGACTCGTTCACCACATTCGGGATGTATTATAATAATGAGTAAATAATCTGTCATAAAGGATTAATGATGCAGTGATAGTCAGATTTAGTGGATTGGTTTCAAACCCTTACACAGGTATTATCCGGTGTTACTATACCGGTCAAATTGACAATTAAAGAATGAAAATCCAAAGCCAAGTAAAAAATAATGTCCTCCCCGGCGGGGAATCGAACCCCGGTCTCCCGCGTGACAGGCGGGGATACTAACCACTATACTACCGAGGACTTAGTAACGACCATCATTTTTAGGTACTTAACGCTCACTGGTATCTTGTTAATATATTGAACGCATCCGCAAATTCAGAGTATTGATTGCTGTAGGCGATATGTTAAGCGCAACCGATCCGTCATTCTACTTATTTGTTTTCTCTGCTACTCTTGCCAAATTGAAATATCATAATGAATTATCGCCCCTCCTTCCCCTAATATATGTTTCAGATTCAATTGATGGCGCTTTTTTTGGTTTTTATTACTAAATGTACAATACATCCAAATACGTATAAATCCTCAATTTTAACCATTTGTATACAGACCCCGTGATAGCTCAGTTGGTAGAGCGGGAGACTGTAGTGGAATGAGAAAGTCTGACATCTCTAGGTCGGTGGTTCGACTCCGCCTCACGGGATATTTTTTGGTCCCATTTCACTCTCAAATATTACCATTGTTCAAGGAATTTTAGCTAATGCACATTACATTAGCGGCTTTTTATGCATGTACGACGTTTCAACCTTATTCATTTTGTTTTAACGACAGACCGCCAAAGCATTTGTAGGCATATCACGTAATTGTGCTAAATATAAATAAATCTTCATTAGATCCTTGATTGGCTTTTCCTTGATCACCTATTTCTCATTGTCTACAAATGTAGCTCTCGAGACTACTTTGAACTGTAGTTAGAACCGATAAAGTGACTGAATGACATCTGTACGCATAAAGGCGTTATTTAATGACATATTACCCAAGAGGGGGACTAGCTCACATGGTAGAGCGCTCGCTTAGCATGCGAGAGGTACCGGGATCGATGCCCGGGTCCTCCATTAATTTTTGAATGTCGCCAATACTCAATTTTTCGGTAGTCTTTCAGCATTGAAAATGAATAGAGTCTGATATGAACGAAATAAGGAAATTGTGTCGATTCGAGTGTATGTCCTGCCCTTACACATGTTACAAGAATCCTTCATTCATTGACATTCTCATGTTTATTTTAATGTGATTAGTTCGACTCGTTCACCACATTCGGGATGTATTATAATAATGAGTAAATAATCTGTCATAAAGGATTAATGATGCAGTGATAGTCAGATTTAGTGGATTGGTTTCAAACCCTTACACAGGTATTATCCGGTGTTACTATACCGGTCAAATTGACAATTAAAGAATGAAAATCCAAAGCCAAGTAAAAAATAATGTCCTCCCCGGCGGGGAATCGAACCCCGGTCTCCCGCGTGACAGGCGGGGATACTAACCACTATACTACCGAGGACTTAGTAACGACCATCATTTTTAGGTACTTAACGCTCACTGGTATCTTGTTAATATATTGAACGCATCCGCAAATTCAGAGTATTGATTGCTGTAGGCGATATGTTAAGCGCAACCGATCCGTCATTCTACTTATTTGTTTTCTCTGCTACTCTTGCCAAATTGAAATATCATAATGAATTATCGCCCCTCCTTCCCCTAATATATGTTTCAGATTCAATTGATGGCGCTTTTTTTGGTTTTTATTACTAAATGTACAATACATCCAAATACGTATAAATCCTCAATTTTAACCATTTGTATACAGACCCCGTGATAGCTCAGTTGGTAGAGCGGGAGACTGTAGTGGAATGAGAAAGTCTGACATCTCTAGGTCGGTGGTTCGACTCCGCCTCACGGGATATTTTTTGGTCCCATTTCACTCTCAAATATTACCATTGTTCAAGGAATTTTAGCTAATGCACATTACATTAGCGGCTTTTTATGCATGTACGACGTTTCAACCTTATTCATTTTGTTTTAACGACAGACCGCCAAAGCATTTGTAGGCATATCACGTAATTGTGCTAAATATAAATAAATCTTCATTAGATCCTTGATTGGCTTTTCCTTGATCACCTATTTCTCATTGTCTACAAATGTAGCTCTCGAGACTACTTTGAACTGTAGTTAGAACCGATAAAGTGACTGAATGACATCTGTACGCATAAAGGCGTTATTTAATGACATATTACCCAAGAGGGGGACTAGCTCACATGGTAGAGCGCTCGCTTAGCATGCGAGAGGTACCGGGATCGATGCCCGGGTCCTCCATTAATTTTTGAATGTCGCCAATACTCAATTTTTCGGTAGTCTTTCAGCATTGAAAATGAATAGAGTCTGATATGAACGAAATAAGGAAATTGTGTCGATTCGAGTGTATGTCCTGCCCTTACACATGTTACAAGAATCCTTCATTCATTGACATTCTCATGTTTATTTTAATGTGATTAGTTCGACTCGTTCACCACATTCGGGATGTATTATAATAATGAGTAAATAATCTGTCATAAAGGATTAATGATGCAGTGATAGTCAGATTTAGTGGATTGGTTTCAAACCCTTACACAGGTATTATCCGGTGTTACTATACCGGTCAAATTGACAATTAAAGAATGAAAATCCAAAGCCAAGTAAAAAATAATGTCCTCCCCGGCGGGGAATCGAACCCCGGTCTCCCGCGTGACAGGCGGGGATACTAACCACTATACTACCGAGGACTTAGTAACGACCATCATTTTTAGGTACTTAACGCTCACTGGTATCTTGTTAATATATTGAACGCATCCGCAAATTCAGAGTATTGATTGCTGTAGGCGATATGTTAAGCGCAACCGATCCGTCATTCTACTTATTTGTTTTCTCTGCTACTCTTGCCAAATTGAAATATCATAATGAATTATCGCCCCTCCTTCCCCTAATATATGTTTCAGATTCAATTGATGGCGCTTTTTTTGGTTTTTATTACTAAATGTACAATACATCCAAATACGTATAAATCCTCAATTTTAACCATTTGTATACAGACCCCGTGATAGCTCAGTTGGTAGAGCGGGAGACTGTAGTGGAATGAGAAAGTCTGACATCTCTAGGTCGGTGGTTCGACTCCGCCTCACGGGATATTTTTTGGTCCCATTTCACTCTCAAATATTACCATTGTTCAAGGAATTTTAGCTAATGCACATTACATTAGCGGCTTTTTATGCATGTACGACGTTTCAACCTTATTCATTTTGTTTTAACGACAGACCGCCAAAGCATTTGTAGGCATATCACGTAATTGTGCTAAATATAAATAAATCTTCATTAGATCCTTGATTGGCTTTTCCTTGATCACCTATTTCTCATTGTCTACAAATGTAGCTCTCGAGACTACTTTGAACTGTAGTTAGAACCGATAAAGTGACTGAATGACATCTGTACGCATAAAGGCGTTATTTAATGACATATTACCCAAGAGGGGGACTAGCTCACATGGTAGAGCGCTCGCTTAGCATGCGAGAGGTACCGGGATCGATGCCCGGGTCCTCCATTAATTTTTGAATGTCGCCAATACTCAATTTTTCGGTAGTCTTTCAGCATTGAAAATGAATAGAGTCTGATATGAACGAAATAAGGAAATTGTGTCGATTCGAGTGTATGTCCTGCCCTTACACATGTTACAAGAATCCTTCATTCATTGACATTCTCATGTTTATTTTAATGTGATTAGTTCGACTCGTTCACCACATTCGGGATGTATTATAATAATGAGTAAATAATCTGTCATAAAGGATTAATGATGCAGTGATAGTCAGATTTAGTGGATTGGTTTCAAACCCTTACACAGGTATTATCCGGTGTTACTATACCGGTCAAATTGACAATTAAAGAATGAAAATCCAAAGCCAAGTAAAAAATAATGTCCTCCCCGGCGGGGAATCGAACCCCGGTCTCCCGCGTGACAGGCGGGGATACTAACCACTATACTACCGAGGACTTAGTAACGACCATCATTTTTAGGTACTTAACGCTCACTGGTATCTTGTTAATATATTGAACGCATCCGCAAATTCAGAGTATTGATTGCTGTAGGCGATATGTTAAGCGCAACCGATCCGTCATTCTACTTATTTGTTTTCTCTGCTACTCTTGCCAAATTGAAATATCATAATGAATTATCGCCCCTCCTTCCCCTAATATATGTTTCAGATTCAATTGATGGCGCTTTTTTTGGTTTTTATTACTAAATGTACAATACATCCAAATACGTATAAATCCTCAATTTTAACCATTTGTATACAGACCCCGTGATAGCTCAGTTGGTAGAGCGGGAGACTGTAGTGGAATGAGAAAGTCTGACATCTCTAGGTCGGTGGTTCGACTCCGCCTCACGGGATATTTTTTGGTCCCATTTCACTCTCAAATATTACCATTGTTCAAGGAATTTTAGCTAATGCACATTACATTAGCGGCTTTTTATGCATGTACGACGTTTCAACCTTATTCATTTTGTTTTAACGACAGACCGCCAAAGCATTTGTAGGCATATCACGTAATTGTGCTAAATATAAATAAATCTTCATTAGATCCTTGATTGGCTTTTCCTTGATCACCTATTTCTCATTGTCTACAAATGTAGCTCTCGAGACTACTTTGAACTGTAGTTAGAACCGATAAAGTGACTGAATGACATCTGTACGCATAAAGGCGTTATTTAATGACATATTACCCAAGAGGGGGACTAGCTCACATGGTAGAGCGCTCGCTTAGCATGCGAGAGGTACCGGGATCGATGCCCGGGTCCTCCATTAATTTTTGAATGTCGCCAATACTCAATTTTTCGGTAGTCTTTCAGCATTGAAAATGAATAGAGTCTGATATGAACGAAATAAGGAAATTGTGTCGATTCGAGTGTATGTCCTGCCCTTACACATGTTACAAGAATCCTTCATTCATTGACATTCTCATGTTTATTTTAATGTGATTAGTTCGACTCGTTCACCACATTCGGGATGTATTATAATAATGAGTAAATAATCTGTCATAAAGGATTAATGATGCAGTGATAGTCAGATTTAGTGGATTGGTTTCAAACCCTTACACAGGTATTATCCGGTGTTACTATACCGGTCAAATTGACAATTAAAGAATGAAAATCCAAAGCCAAGTAAAAAATAATGTCCTCCCCGGCGGGGAATCGAACCCCGGTCTCCCGCGTGACAGGCGGGGATACTAACCACTATACTACCGAGGACTTAGTAACGACCATCATTTTTAGGTACTTAACGCTCACTGGTATCTTGTTAATATATTGAACGCATCCGCAAATTCAGAGTATTGATTGCTGTAGGCGATATGTTAAGCGCAACCGATCCGTCATTCTACTTATTTGTTTTCTCTGCTACTCTTGCCAAATTGAAATATCATAATGAATTATCGCCCCTCCTTCCCCTAATATATGTTTCAGATTCAATTGATGGCGCTTTTTTTGGTTTTTATTACTAAATGTACAATACATCCAAATACGTATAAATCCTCAATTTTAACCATTTGTATACAGACCCCGTGATAGCTCAGTTGGTAGAGCGGGAGACTGTAGTGGAATGAGAAAGTCTGACATCTCTAGGTCGGTGGTTCGACTCCGCCTCACGGGATATTTTTTGGTCCCATTTCACTCTCAAATATTACCATTGTTCAAGGAATTTTAGCTAATGCACATTACATTAGCGGCTTTTTATGCATGTACGACGTTTCAACCTTATTCATTTTGTTTTAACGACAGACCGCCAAAGCATTTGTAGGCATATCACGTAATTGTGCTAAATATAAATAAATCTTCATTAGATCCTTGATTGGCTTTTCCTTGATCACCTATTTCTCATTGTCTACAAATGTAGCTCTCGAGACTACTTTGAACTGTAGTTAGAACCGATAAAGTGACTGAATGACATCTGTACGCATAAAGGCGTTATTTAATGACATATTACCCAAGAGGGGGACTAGCTCACATGGTAGAGCGCTCGCTTAGCATGCGAGAGGTACCGGGATCGATGCCCGGGTCCTCCATTAATTTTTGAATGTCGCCAATACTCAATTTTTCGGTAGTCTTTCAGCATTGAAAATGAATAGAGTCTGATATGAACGAAATAAGGAAATTGTGTCGATTCGAGTGTATGTCCTGCCCTTACACATGTTACAAGAATCCTTCATTCATTGACATTCTCATGTTTATTTTAATGTGATTAGTTCGACTCGTTCACCACATTCGGGATGTATTATAATAATGAGTAAATAATCTGTCATAAAGGATTAATGATGCAGTGATAGTCAGATTTAGTGGATTGGTTTCAAACCCTTACACAGGTATTATCCGGTGTTACTATACCGGTCAAATTGACAATTAAAGAATGAAAATCCAAAGCCAAGTAAAAAATAATGTCCTCCCCGGCGGGGAATCGAACCCCGGTCTCCCGCGTGACAGGCGGGGATACTAACCACTATACTACCGAGGACTTAGTAACGACCATCATTTTTAGGTACTTAACGCTCACTGGTATCTTGTTAATATATTGAACGCATCCGCAAATTCAGAGTATTGATTGCTGTAGGCGATATGTTAAGCGCAACCGATCCGTCATTCTACTTATTTGTTTTCTCTGCTACTCTTGCCAAATTGAAATATCATAATGAATTATCGCCCCTCCTTCCCCTAATATATGTTTCAGATTCAATTGATGGCGCTTTTTTTGGTTTTTATTACTAAATGTACAATACATCCAAATACGTATAAATCCTCAATTTTAACCATTTGTATACAGACCCCGTGATAGCTCAGTTGGTAGAGCGGGAGACTGTAGTGGAATGAGAAAGTCTGACATCTCTAGGTCGGTGGTTCGACTCCGCCTCACGGGATATTTTTTGGTCCCATTTCACTCTCAAATATTACCATTGTTCAAGGAATTTTAGCTAATGCACATTACATTAGCGGCTTTTTATGCATGTACGACGTTTCAACCTTATTCATTTTGTTTTAACGACAGACCGCCAAAGCATTTGTAGGCATATCACGTAATTGTGCTAAATATAAATAAATCTTCATTAGATCCTTGATTGGCTTTTCCTTGATCACCTATTTCTCATTGTCTACAAATGTAGCTCTCGAGACTACTTTGAACTGTAGTTAGAACCGATAAAGTGACTGAATGACATCTGTACGCATAAAGGCGTTATTTAATGACATATTACCCAAGAGGGGGACTAGCTCACATGGTAGAGCGCTCGCTTAGCATGCGAGAGGTACCGGGATCGATGCCCGGGTCCTCCATTAATTTTTGAATGTCGCCAATACTCAATTTTTCGGTAGTCTTTCAGCATTGAAAATGAATAGAGTCTGATATGAACGAAATAAGGAAATTGTGTCGATTCGAGTGTATGTCCTGCCCTTACACATGTTACAAGAATCCTTCATTCATTGACATTCTCATGTTTATTTTAATGTGATTAGTTCGACTCGTTCACCACATTCGGGATGTATTATAATAATGAGTAAATAATCTGTCATAAAGGATTAATGATGCAGTGATAGTCAGATTTAGTGGATTGGTTTCAAACCCTTACACAGGTATTATCCGGTGTTACTATACCGGTCAAATTGACAATTAAAGAATGAAAATCCAAAGCCAAGTAAAAAATAATGTCCTCCCCGGCGGGGAATCGAACCCCGGTCTCCCGCGTGACAGGCGGGGATACTAACCACTATACTACCGAGGACTTAGTAACGACCATCATTTTTAGGTACTTAACGCTCACTGGTATCTTGTTAATATATTGAACGCATCCGCAAATTCAGAGTATTGATTGCTGTAGGCGATATGTTAAGCGCAACCGATCCGTCATTCTACTTATTTGTTTTCTCTGCTACTCTTGCCAAATTGAAATATCATAATGAATTATCGCCCCTCCTTCCCCTAATATATGTTTCAGATTCAATTGATGGCGCTTTTTTTGGTTTTTATTACTAAATGTACAATACATCCAAATACGTATAAATCCTCAATTTTAACCATTTGTATACAGACCCCGTGATAGCTCAGTTGGTAGAGCGGGAGACTGTAGTGGAATGAGAAAGTCTGACATCTCTAGGTCGGTGGTTCGACTCCGCCTCACGGGATATTTTTTGGTCCCATTTCACTCTCAAATATTACCATTGTTCAAGGAATTTTAGCTAATGCACATTACATTAGCGGCTTTTTATGCATGTACGACGTTTCAACCTTATTCATTTTGTTTTAACGACAGACCGCCAAAGCATTTGTAGGCATATCACGTAATTGTGCTAAATATAAATAAATCTTCATTAGATCCTTGATTGGCTTTTCCTTGATCACCTATTTCTCATTGTCTACAAATGTAGCTCTCGAGACTACTTTGAACTGTAGTTAGAACCGATAAAGTGACTGAATGACATCTGTACGCATAAAGGCGTTATTTAATGACATATTACCCAAGAGGGGGACTAGCTCACATGGTAGAGCGCTCGCTTAGCATGCGAGAGGTACCGGGATCGATGCCCGGGTCCTCCATTAATTTTTGAATGTCGCCAATACTCAATTTTTCGGTAGTCTTTCAGCATTGAAAATGAATAGAGTCTGATATGAACGAAATAAGGAAATTGTGTCGATTCGAGTGTATGTCCTGCCCTTACACATGTTACAAGAATCCTTCATTCATTGACATTCTCATGTTTATTTTAATGTGATTAGTTCGACTCGTTCACCACATTCGGGATGTATTATAATAATGAGTAAATAATCTGTCATAAAGGATTAATGATGCAGTGATAGTCAGATTTAGTGGATTGGTTTCAAACCCTTACACAGGTATTATCCGGTGTTACTATACCGGTCAAATTGACAATTAAAGAATGAAAATCCAAAGCCAAGTAAAAAATAATGTCCTCCCCGGCGGGGAATCGAACCCCGGTCTCCCGCGTGACAGGCGGGGATACTAACCACTATACTACCGAGGACTTAGTAACGACCATCATTTTTAGGTACTTAACGCTCACTGGTATCTTGTTAATATATTGAACGCATCCGCAAATTCAGAGTATTGATTGCTGTAGGCGATATGTTAAGCGCAACCGATCCGTCATTCTACTTATTTGTTTTCTCTGCTACTCTTGCCAAATTGAAATATCATAATGAATTATCGCCCCTCCTTCCCCTAATATATGTTTCAGATTCAATTGATGGCGCTTTTTTTGGTTTTTATTACTAAATGTACAATACATCCAAATACGTATAAATCCTCAATTTTAACCATTTGTATACAGACCCCGTGATAGCTCAGTTGGTAGAGCGGGAGACTGTAGTGGAATGAGAAAGTCTGACATCTCTAGGTCGGTGGTTCGACTCCGCCTCACGGGATATTTTTTGGTCCCATTTCACTCTCAAATATTACCATTGTTCAAGGAATTTTAGCTAATGCACATTACATTAGCGGCTTTTTATGCATGTACGACGTTTCAACCTTATTCATTTTGTTTTAACGACAGACCGCCAAAGCATTTGTAGGCATATCACGTAATTGTGCTAAATATAAATAAATCTTCATTAGATCCTTGATTGGCTTTTCCTTGATCACCTATTTCTCATTGTCTACAAATGTAGCTCTCGAGACTACTTTGAACTGTAGTTAGAACCGATAAAGTGACTGAATGACATCTGTACGCATAAAGGCGTTATTTAATGACATATTACCCAAGAGGGGGACTAGCTCACATGGTAGAGCGCTCGCTTAGCATGCGAGAGGTACCGGGATCGATGCCCGGGTCCTCCATTAATTTTTGAATGTCGCCAATACTCAATTTTTCGGTAGTCTTTCAGCATTGAAAATGAATAGAGTCTGATATGAACGAAATAAGGAAATTGTGTCGATTCGAGTGTATGTCCTGCCCTTACACATGTTACAAGAATCCTTCATTCATTGACATTCTCATGTTTATTTTAATGTGATTAGTTCGACTCGTTCACCACATTCGGGATGTATTATAATAATGAGTAAATAATCTGTCATAAAGGATTAATGATGCAGTGATAGTCAGATTTAGTGGATTGGTTTCAAACCCTTACACAGGTATTATCCGGTGTTACTATACCGGTCAAATTGACAATTAAAGAATGAAAATCCAAAGCCAAGTAAAAAATAATGTCCTCCCCGGCGGGGAATCGAACCCCGGTCTCCCGCGTGACAGGCGGGGATACTAACCACTATACTACCGAGGACTTAGTAACGACCATCATTTTTAGGTACTTAACGCTCACTGGTATCTTGTTAATATATTGAACGCATCCGCAAATTCAGAGTATTGATTGCTGTAGGCGATATGTTAAGCGCAACCGATCCGTCATTCTACTTATTTGTTTTCTCTGCTACTCTTGCCAAATTGAAATATCATAATGAATTATCGCCCCTCCTTCCCCTAATATATGTTTCAGATTCAATTGATGGCGCTTTTTTTGGTTTTTATTACTAAATGTACAATACATCCAAATACGTATAAATCCTCAATTTTAACCATTTGTATACAGACCCCGTGATAGCTCAGTTGGTAGAGCGGGAGACTGTAGTGGAATGAGAAAGTCTGACATCTCTAGGTCGGTGGTTCGACTCCGCCTCACGGGATATTTTTTGGTCCCATTTCACTCTCAAATATTACCATTGTTCAAGGAATTTTAGCTAATGCACATTACATTAGCGGCTTTTTATGCATGTACGACGTTTCAACCTTATTCATTTTGTTTTAACGACAGACCGCCAAAGCATTTGTAGGCATATCACGTAATTGTGCTAAATATAAATAAATCTTCATTAGATCCTTGATTGGCTTTTCCTTGATCACCTATTTCTCATTGTCTACAAATGTAGCTCTCGAGACTACTTTGAACTGTAGTTAGAACCGATAAAGTGACTGAATGACATCTGTACGCATAAAGGCGTTATTTAATGACATATTACCCAAGAGGGGGACTAGCTCACATGGTAGAGCGCTCGCTTAGCATGCGAGAGGTACCGGGATCGATGCCCGGGTCCTCCATTAATTTTTGAATGTCGCCAATACTCAATTTTTCGGTAGTCTTTCAGCATTGAAAATGAATAGAGTCTGATATGAACGAAATAAGGAAATTGTGTCGATTCGAGTGTATGTCCTGCCCTTACACATGTTACAAGAATCCTTCATTCATTGACATTCTCATGTTTATTTTAATGTGATTAGTTCGACTCGTTCACCACATTCGGGATGTATTATAATAATGAGTAAATAATCTGTCATAAAGGATTAATGATGCAGTGATAGTCAGATTTAGTGGATTGGTTTCAAACCCTTACACAGGTATTATCCGGTGTTACTATACCGGTCAAATTGACAATTAAAGAATGAAAATCCAAAGCCAAGTAAAAAATAATGTCCTCCCCGGCGGGGAATCGAACCCCGGTCTCCCGCGTGACAGGCGGGGATACTAACCACTATACTACCGAGGACTTAGTAACGACCATCATTTTTAGGTACTTAACGCTCACTGGTATCTTGTTAATATATTGAACGCATCCGCAAATTCAGAGTATTGATTGCTGTAGGCGATATGTTAAGCGCAACCGATCCGTCATTCTACTTATTTGTTTTCTCTGCTACTCTTGCCAAATTGAAATATCATAATGAATTATCGCCCCTCCTTCCCCTAATATATGTTTCAGATTCAATTGATGGCGCTTTTTTTGGTTTTTATTACTAAATGTACAATACATCCAAATACGTATAAATCCTCAATTTTAACCATTTGTATACAGACCCCGTGATAGCTCAGTTGGTAGAGCGGGAGACTGTAGTGGAATGAGAAAGTCTGACATCTCTAGGTCGGTGGTTCGACTCCGCCTCACGGGATATTTTTTGGTCCCATTTCACTCTCAAATATTACCATTGTTCAAGGAATTTTAGCTAATGCACATTACATTAGCGGCTTTTTATGCATGTACGACGTTTCAACCTTATTCATTTTGTTTTAACGACAGACCGCCAAAGCATTTGTAGGCATATCACGTAATTGTGCTAAATATAAATAAATCTTCATTAGATCCTTGATTGGCTTTTCCTTGATCACCTATTTCTCATTGTCTACAAATGTAGCTCTCGAGACTACTTTGAACTGTAGTTAGAACCGATAAAGTGACTGAATGACATCTGTACGCATAAAGGCGTTATTTAATGACATATTACCCAAGAGGGGGACTAGCTCACATGGTAGAGCGCTCGCTTAGCATGCGAGAGGTACCGGGATCGATGCCCGGGTCCTCCATTAATTTTTGAATGTCGCCAATACTCAATTTTTCGGTAGTCTTTCAGCATTGAAAATGAATAGAGTCTGATATGAACGAAATAAGGAAATTGTGTCGATTCGAGTGTATGTCCTGCCCTTACACATGTTACAAGAATCCTTCATTCATTGACATTCTCATGTTTATTTTAATGTGATTAGTTCGACTCGTTCACCACATTCGGGATGTATTATAATAATGAGTAAATAATCTGTCATAAAGGATTAATGATGCAGTGATAGTCAGATTTAGTGGATTGGTTTCAAACCCTTACACAGGTATTATCCGGTGTTACTATACCGGTCAAATTGACAATTAAAGAATGAAAATCCAAAGCCAAGTAAAAAATAATGTCCTCCCCGGCGGGGAATCGAACCCCGGTCTCCCGCGTGACAGGCGGGGATACTAACCACTATACTACCGAGGACTTAGTAACGACCATCATTTTTAGGTACTTAACGCTCACTGGTATCTTGTTAATATATTGAACGCATCCGCAAATTCAGAGTATTGATTGCTGTAGGCGATATGTTAAGCGCAACCGATCCGTCATTCTACTTATTTGTTTTCTCTGCTACTCTTGCCAAATTGAAATATCATAATGAATTATCGCCCCTCCTTCCCCTAATATATGTTTCAGATTCAATTGATGGCGCTTTTTTTGGTTTTTATTACTAAATGTACAATACATCCAAATACGTATAAATCCTCAATTTTAACCATTTGTATACAGACCCCGTGATAGCTCAGTTGGTAGAGCGGGAGACTGTAGTGGAATGAGAAAGTCTGACATCTCTAGGTCGGTGGTTCGACTCCGCCTCACGGGATATTTTTTGGTCCCATTTCACTCTCAAATATTACCATTGTTCAAGGAATTTTAGCTAATGCACATTACATTAGCGGCTTTTTATGCATGTACGACGTTTCAACCTTATTCATTTTGTTTTAACGACAGACCGCCAAAGCATTTGTAGGCATATCACGTAATTGTGCTAAATATAAATAAATCTTCATTAGATCCTTGATTGGCTTTTCCTTGATCACCTATTTCTCATTGTCTACAAATGTAGCTCTCGAGACTACTTTGAACTGTAGTTAGAACCGATAAAGTGACTGAATGACATCTGTACGCATAAAGGCGTTATTTAATGACATATTACCCAAGAGGGGGACTAGCTCACATGGTAGAGCGCTCGCTTAGCATGCGAGAGGTACCGGGATCGATGCCCGGGTCCTCCATTAATTTTTGAATGTCGCCAATACTCAATTTTTCGGTAGTCTTTCAGCATTGAAAATGAATAGAGTCTGATATGAACGAAATAAGGAAATTGTGTCGATTCGAGTGTATGTCCTGCCCTTACACATGTTACAAGAATCCTTCATTCATTGACATTCTCATGTTTATTTTAATGTGATTAGTTCGACTCGTTCACCACATTCGGGATGTATTATAATAATGAGTAAATAATCTGTCATAAAGGATTAATGATGCAGTGATAGTCAGATTTAGTGGATTGGTTTCAAACCCTTACACAGGTATTATCCGGTGTTACTATACCGGTCAAATTGACAATTAAAGAATGAAAATCCAAAGCCAAGTAAAAAATAATGTCCTCCCCGGCGGGGAATCGAACCCCGATCTCCCGCGTGACAGGCGGGGATACTAACCACTATACTACCGAGGACTTAGTAACGACCATCATTTTTAGGTACTTAACGCTCACTGGTATCTTGTTAATATATTGAACGCATCCGCAAATTCAGAGTATTGATTGCTGTAGGCGATATGTTAAGCGCAACCGATCCGTCATTCTACTTATTTGTTTTCTCTGCTACTCTTGCCAAATTGAAATATCATAATGAATTATCGCCCCTCCTTCCCCTAATATATGTTTCAGATTCAATTGATGGCGCTTTTTTTGGTTTTTATTACTAAATGTACAATACATCCAAATACGTATAAATCCTCAATTTTAACCATTTGTATACAGACCCCGTGATAGCTCAGTTGGTAGAGCGGGAGACTGTAGTGGAATGAGAAAGTCTGACATCTCTAGGTCGGTGGTTCGACTCCGCCTCACGGGATATTTTTTGGTCCCATTTCACTCTCAAATATTACCATTGTTCAAGGAATTTTAGCTAATGCACATTACATTAGCGGCTTTTTATGCATGTACGACGTTTCAACCTTATTCATTTTGTTTTAACGACAGACCGCCAAAGCATTTGTAGGCATATCACGTAATTGTGCTAAATATAAATAAATCTTCATTAGATCCTTGATTGGCTTTTCCTTGATCACCTATTTCTCATTGTCTACAAATGTAGCTCTCGAGACTACTTTGAACTGTAGTTAGAACCGATAAAGTGACTGAATGACATCTGTACGCATAAAGGCGTTATTTAATGACATATTACCCAAGAGGGGGACTAGCTCACATGGTAGAGCGCTCGCTTAGCATGCGAGAGGTACCGGGATCGATGCCCGGGTCCTCCATTAATTTTTGAATGTCGCCAATACTCAATTTTTCGGTAGTCTTTCAGCATTGAAAATGAATAGAGTCTGATATGAACGAAATAAGGAAATTGTGTCGATTCGAGTGTATGTCCTGCCCTTACACATGTTACAAGAATCCTTCATTCATTGACATTCTCATGTTTATTTTAATGTGATTAGTTCGACTCGTTCACCACATTCGGGATGTATTATAATAATGAGTAAATAATCTGTCATAAAGGATTAATGATGCAGTGATAGTCAGATTTAGTGGATTGGTTTCAAACCCTTACACAGGTATTATCCGGT
Source organism: Mytilus trossulus (assembly GCF_036588685.1). Taxonomy (NCBI): domain Eukaryota; kingdom Metazoa; phylum Mollusca; class Bivalvia; order Mytilida; family Mytilidae; genus Mytilus; species Mytilus trossulus. Next base: position 18,514,465 of record NC_086377.1, on the reverse strand, counting down.
GTTACTATACCGGTCAAATTGACAATTAAAGAATGAAAATCCAAAGCCAAGTAAAAAATAATGTCCTCCCCGGCGGGGAATCGAACCCCGGTCTCCCGCGTGACAGGCGGGGATACTAACCACTATACTACCGAGGACTTAGTAACGACCATCATTTTTAGGTACTTAACGCTCACTGGTATCTTGTTAATATATTGAACGCATCCGCAAATTCAGAGTATTGATTGCTGTAGGCGATATGTTAAGCGCAACCGATCCGTCATTCTACTTATTTGTTTTCTCTGCTACTCTTGCCAAATTGAAATATCATAATGAATTATCGCCCCTCCTTCCCCTAATATATGTTTCAGATTCAATTGATGGCGCTTTTTTTGGTTTTTATTACTAAATGTACAATACATCCAAATACGTATAAATCCTCAATTTTAACCATTTGTATACAGACCCCGTGATAGCTCAGTTGGTAGAGCGGGAGACTGTAGTGGAATGAGAAAGTCTGACATCTCTAGGTCGGTGGTTCGACTCCGCCTCACGGGATATTTTTTGGTCCCATTTCACTCTCAAATATTACCATTGTTCAAGGAATTTTAGCTAATGCACATTACATTAGCGGCTTTTTATGCATGTACGACGTTTCAACCTTATTCATTTTGTTTTAACGACAGACCGCCAAAGCATTTGTAGGCATATCACGTAATTGTGCTAAATATAAATAAATCTTCATTAGATCCTTGATTGGCTTTTCCTTGATCACCTATTTCTCATTGTCTACAAATGTAGCTCTCGAGACTACTTTGAACTGTAGTTAGAACCGATAAAGTGACTGAATGACATCTGTACGCATAAAGGCGTTATTTAATGACATATTACCCAAGAGGGGGACTAGCTCACATGGTAGAGCGCTCGCTTAGCATGCGAGAGGTACCGGGATCGATGCCCGGGTCCTCCATTAATTTTTGAATGTCGCCAATACTCAATTTTTCGGTAGTCTTTCAGCATTGAAAATGAATAGAGTCTGATATGAACGAAATAAGGAAATTGTGTCGATTCGAGTGTATGTCCTGCCCTTACACATGTTACAAGAATCCTTCATTCATTGACATTCTCATGTTTATTTTAATGTGATTAGTTCGACTCGTTCACCACATTCGGGATGTATTATAATAATGAGTAAATAATCTGTCATAAAGGATTAATGATGCAGTGATAGTCAGATTTAGTGGATTGGTTTCAAACCCTTACACAGGTATTATCCGGTGTTACTATACCGGTCAAATTGACAATTAAAGAATGAAAATCCAAAGCCAAGTAAAAAATAATGTCCTCCCCGGCGGGGAATCGAACCCCGGTCTCCCGCGTGACAGGCGGGGATACTAACCACTATACTACCGAGGACTTAGTAACGACCATCATTTTTAGGTACTTAACGCTCACTGGTATCTTGTTAATATATTGAACGCATCCGCAAATTCAGAGTATTGATTGCTGTAGGCGATATGTTAAGCGCAACCGATCCGTCATTCTACTTATTTGTTTTCTCTGCTACTCTTGCCAAATTGAAATATCATAATGAATTATCGCCCCTCCTTCCCCTAATATATGTTTCAGATTCAATTGATGGCGCTTTTTTTGGTTTTTATTACTAAATGTACAATACATCCAAATACGTATAAATCCTCAATTTTAACCATTTGTATACAGACCCCGTGATAGCTCAGTTGGTAGAGCGGGAGACTGTAGTGGAATGAGAAAGTCTGACATCTCTAGGTCGGTGGTTCGACTCCGCCTCACGGGATATTTTTTGGTCCCATTTCACTCTCAAATATTACCATTGTTCAAGGAATTTTAGCTAATGCACATTACATTAGCGGCTTTTTATGCATGTACGACGTTTCAACCTTATTCATTTTGTTTTAACGACAGACCGCCAAAGCATTTGTAGGCATATCACGTAATTGTGCTAAATATAAATAAATCTTCATTAGATCCTTGATTGGCTTTTCCTTGATCACCTATTTCTCATTGTCTACAAATGTAGCTCTCGAGACTACTTTGAACTGTAGTTAGAACCGATAAAGTGACTGAATGACATCTGTACGCATAAAGGCGTTATTTAATGACATATTACCCAAGAGGGGGACTAGCTCACATGGTAGAGCGCTCGCTTAGCATGCGAGAGGTACCGGGATCGATGCCCGGGTCCTCCATTAATTTTTGAATGTCGCCAATACTCAATTTTTCGGTAGTCTTTCAGCATTGAAAATGAATAGAGTCTGATATGAACGAAATAAGGAAATTGTGTCGATTCGAGTGTATGTCCTGCCCTTACACATGTTACAAGAATCCTTCATTCATTGACATTCTCATGTTTATTTTAATGTGATTAGTTCGACTCGTTCACCACATTCGGGATGTATTATAATAATGAGTAAATAATCTGTCATAAAGGATTAATGATGCAGTGATAGTCAGATTTAGTGGATTGGTTTCAAACCCTTACACAGGTATTATCCGGTGTTACTATACCGGTCAAATTGACAATTAAAGAATGAAAATCCAAAGCCAAGTAAAAAATAATGTCCTCCCCGGCGGGGAATCGAACCCCGGTCTCCCGCGTGACAGGCGGGGATACTAACCACTATACTACCGAGGACTTAGTAACGACCATCATTTTTAGGTACTTAACGCTCACTGGTATCTTGTTAATATATTGAACGCATCCGCAAATTCAGAGTATTGATTGCTGTAGGCGATATGTTAAGCGCAACCGATCCGTCATTCTACTTATTTGTTTTCTCTGCTACTCTTGCCAAATTGAAATATCATAATGAATTATCGCCCCTCCTTCCCCTAATATATGTTTCAGATTCAATTGATGGCGCTTTTTTTGGTTTTTATTACTAAATGTACAATACATCCAAATACGTATAAATCCTCAATTTTAACCATTTGTATACAGACCCCGTGATAGCTCAGTTGGTAGAGCGGGAGACTGTAGTGGAATGAGAAAGTCTGACATCTCTAGGTCGGTGGTTCGACTCCGCCTCACGGGATATTTTTTGGTCCCATTTCACTCTCAAATATTACCATTGTTCAAGGAATTTTAGCTAATGCACATTACATTAGCGGCTTTTTATGCATGTACGACGTTTCAACCTTATTCATTTTGTTTTAACGACAGACCGCCAAAGCATTTGTAGGCATATCACGTAATTGTGCTAAATATAAATAAATCTTCATTAGATCCTTGATTGGCTTTTCCTTGATCACCTATTTCTCATTGTCTACAAATGTAGCTCTCGAGACTACTTTGAACTGTAGTTAGAACCGATAAAGTGACTGAATGACATCTGTACGCATAAAGGCGTTATTTAATGACATATTACCCAAGAGGGGGACTAGCTCACATGGTAGAGCGCTCGCTTAGCATGCGAGAGGTACCGGGATCGATGCCCGGGTCCTCCATTAATTTTTGAATGTCGCCAATACTCAATTTTTCGGTAGTCTTTCAGCATTGAAAATGAATAGAGTCTGATATGAACGAAATAAGGAAATTGTGTCGATTCGAGTGTATGTCCTGCCCTTACACATGTTACAAGAATCCTTCATTCATTGACATTCTCATGTTTATTTTAATGTGATTAGTTCGACTCGTTCACCACATTCGGGATGTATTATAATAATGAGTAAATAATCTGTCATAAAGGATTAATGATGCAGTGATAGTCAGATTTAGTGGATTGGTTTCAAACCCTTACACAGGTATTATCCGGTGTTACTATACCGGTCAAATTGACAATTAAAGAATGAAAATCCAAAGCCAAGTAAAAAATAATGTCCTCCCCGGCGGGGAATCGAACCCCGGTCTCCCGCGTGACAGGCGGGGATACTAACCACTATACTACCGAGGACTTAGTAACGACCATCATTTTTAGGTACTTAACGCTCACTGGTATCTTGTTAATATATTGAACGCATCCGCAAATTCAGAGTATTGATTGCTGTAGGCGATATGTTAAGCGCAACCGATCCGTCATTCTACTTATTTGTTTTCTCTGCTACTCTTGCCAAATTAAAATATCATAATGAATTATCGCCCCTCCTTCCCCTAATATATGTTTCAGATTCAATTGATGGCGCTTTTTTTGGTTTTTATTACTAAATGTACAATACATCCAAATACGTATAAATCCTCAATTTTAACCATTTGTATACAGACCCCGTGATAGCTCAGTTGGTAGAGCGGGAGACTGTAGTGGAATGAGAAAGTCTGACATCTCTAGGTCGGTGGTTCGACTCCGCCTCACGGGATATTTTTTGGTCCCATTTCACTCTCAAATATTACCATTGTTCAAGGAATTTTAGCTAATGCACATTACATTAGCGGCTTTTTATGCATGTACGACGTTTCAACCTTATTCATTTTGTTTTAACGACAGACCGCCAAAGCATTTGTAGGCATATCACGTAATTGTGCTAAATATAAATAAATCTTCATTAGATCCTTGATTGGCTTTTCCTTGATCACCTATTTCTCATTGTCTACAAATGTAGCTCTCGAGACTACTTTGAACTGTAGTTAGAACCGATAAAGTGACTGAATGACATCTGTACGCATAAAGGCGTTATTTAATGACATATTACCCAAGAGGGGGACTAGCTCACATGGTAGAGCGCTCGCTTAGCATGCGAGAGGTACCGGGATCGATGCCCGGGTCCTCCATTAATTTTTGAATGTCGCCAATACTCAATTTTTCGGTAGTCTTTCAGCATTGAAAATGAATAGAGTCTGATATGAACGAAATAAGGAAATTGTGTCGATTCGAGTGTATGTCCTGCCCTTACACATGTTACAAGAATCCTTCATTCATTGACATTCTCATGTTTATTTTAATGTGATTAGTTCGACTCGTTCACCACATTCGGGATGTATTATAATAATGAGTAAATAATCTGTCATAAAGGATTAATGATGCAGTGATAGTCAGATTTAGTGGATTGGTTTCAAACCCTTACACAGGTATTATCCGGTGTTACTATACCGGTCAAATTGACAATTAAAGAATGAAAATCCAAAGCCAAGTAAAAAATAATGTCCTCCCCGGCGGGGAATCGAACCCCGGTCTCCCGCGTGACAGGCGGGGATACTAACCACTATACTACCGAGGACTTAGTAACGACCATCATTTTTAGGTACTTAACGCTCACTGGTATCTTGTTAATATATTGAACGCATCCGCAAATTCAGAGTATTGATTGCTGTAGGCGATATGTTAAGCGCAACCGATCCGTCATTCTACTTATTTGTTTTCTCTGCTACTCTTGCCAAATTGAAATATCATAATGAATTATCGCCCCTCCTTCCCCTAATATATGTTTCAGATTCAATTGATGGCGCTTTTTTTGGTTTTTATTACTAAATGTACAATACATCCAAATACGTATAAATCCTCAATTTTAACCATTTGTATACAGACCCCGTGATAGCTCAGTTGGTAGAGCGGGAGACTGTAGTGGAATGAGAAAGTCTGACATCTCTAGGTCGGTGGTTCGACTCCGCCTCACGGGATATTTTTTGGTCCCATTTCACTCTCAAATATTACCATTGTTCAAGGAATTTTAGCTAATGCACATTACATTAGCGGCTTTTTATGCATGTACGACGTTTCAACCTTATTCATTTTGTTTTAACGACAGACCGCCAAAGCATTTGTAGGCATATCACGTAATTGTGCTAAATATAAATAAATCTTCATTAGATCCTTGATTGGCTTTTCCTTGATCACCTATTTCTCATTGTCTACAAATGTAGCTCTCGAGACTACTTTGAACTGTAGTTAGAACCGATAAAGTGACTGAATGACATCTGTACGCATAAAGGCGTTATTTAATGACATATTACCCAAGAGGGGGACTAGCTCACATGGTAGAGCGCTCGCTTAGCATGCGAGAGGTACCGGGATCGATGCCCGGGTCCTCCATTAATTTTTGAATGTCGCCAATACTCAATTTTTCGGTAGTCTTTCAGCATTGAAAATGAATAGAGTCTGATATGAACGAAATAAGGAAATTGTGTCGATTCGAGTGTATGTCCTGCCCTTACACATGTTACAAGAATCCTTCATTCATTGACATTCTCATGTTTATTTTAATGTGATTAGTTCGACTCGTTCACCACATTCGGGATGTATTATAATAATGAGTAAATAATCTGTCATAAAGGATTAATGATGCAGTGATAGTCAGATTTAGTGGATTGGTTTCAAACCCTTACACAGGTATTATCCGGTGTTACTATACCGGTCAAATTGACAATTAAAGAATGAAAATCCAAAGCCAAGTAAAAAATAATGTCCTCCCCGGCGGGGAATCGAACCCCGGTCTCCCGCGTGACAGGCGGGGATACTAACCACTATACTACCGAGGACTTAGTAACGACCATCATTTTTAGGTACTTAACGCTCACTGGTATCTTGTTAATATATTGAACGCATCCGCAAATTCAGAGTATTGATTGCTGTAGGCGATATGTTAAGCGCAACCGATCCGTCATTCTACTTATTTGTTTTCTCTGCTACTCTTGCCAAATTGAAATATCATAATGAATTATCGCCCCTCCTTCCCCTAATATATGTTTCAGATTCAATTGATGGCGCTTTTTTTGGTTTTTATTACTAAATGTACAATACATCCAAATACGTATAAATCCTCAATTTTAACCATTTGTATACAGACCCCGTGATAGCTCAGTTGGTAGAGCGGGAGACTGTAGTGGAATGAGAAAGTCTGACATCTCTAGGTCGGTGGTTCGACTCCGCCTCACGGGATATTTTTTGGTCCCATTTCACTCTCAAATATTACCATTGTTCAAGGAATTTTAGCTAATGCACATTACATTAGCGGCTTTTTATGCATGTACGACGTTTCAACCTTATTCATTTTGTTTTAACGACAGACCGCCAAAGCATTTGTAGGCATATCACGTAATTGTGCTAAATATAAATAAATCTTCATTAGATCCTTGATTGGCTTTTCCTTGATCACCTATTTCTCATTGTCTACAAATGTAGCTCTCGAGACTACTTTGAACTGTAGTTAGAACCGATAAAGTGACTGAATGACATCTGTACGCATAAAGGCGTTATTTAATGACATATTACCCAAGAGGGGGACTAGCTCACATGGTAGAGCGCTCGCTTAGCATGCGAGAGGTACCGGGATCGATGCCCGGGTCCTCCATTAATTTTTGAATGTCGCCAATACTCAATTTTTCGGTAGTCTTTCAGCATTGAAAATGAATAGAGTCTGATATGAACGAAATAAGGAAATTGTGTCGATTCGAGTGTATGTCCTGCCCTTACACATGTTACAAGAATCCTTCATTCATTGACATTCTCATGTTTATTTTAATGTGATTAGTTCGACTCGTTCACCACATTCGGGATGTATTATAATAATGAGTAAATAATCTGTCATAAAGGATTAATGATGCAGTGATAGTCAGATTTAGTGGATTGGTTTCAAACCCTTACACAGGTATTATCCGGTGTTACTATACCGGTCAAATTGACAATTAAAGAATGAAAATCCAAAGCCAAGTAAAAAATAATGTCCTCCCCGGCGGGGAATCGAACCCCGGTCTCCCGCGTGACAGGCGGGGATACTAACCACTATACTACCGAGGACTTAGTAACGACCATCATTTTTAGGTACTTAACGCTCACTGGTATCTTGTTAATATATTGAACGCATCCGCAAATTCAGAGTATTGATTGCTGTAGGCGATATGTTAAGCGCAACCGATCCGTCATTCTACTTATTTGTTTTCTCTGCTACTCTTGCCAAATTGAAATATCATAATGAATTATCGCCCCTCCTTCCCCTAATATATGTTTCAGATTCAATTGATGGCGCTTTTTTTGGTTTTTATTACTAAATGTACAATACATCCAAATACGTATAAATCCTCAATTTTAACCATTTGTATACAGACCCCGTGATAGCTCAGTTGGTAGAGCGGGAGACTGTAGTGGAATGAGAAAGTCTGACATCTCTAGGTCGGTGGTTCGACTCCGCCTCACGGGATATTTTTTGGTCCCATTTCACTCTCAAATATTACCATTGTTCAAGGAATTTTAGCTAATGCACATTACATTAGCGGCTTTTTATGCATGTACGACGTTTCAACCTTATTCATTTTGTTTTAACGACAGACCGCCAAAGCATTTGTAGGCATATCACGTAATTGTGCTAAATATAAATAAATCTTCATTAGATCCTTGATTGGCTTTTCCTTGATCACCTATTTCTCATTGTCTACAAATGTAGCTCTCGAGACTACTTTGAACTGTAGTTAGAACCGATAAAGTGACTGAATGACATCTGTACGCATAAAGGCGTTATTTAATGACATATTACCCAAGAGGGGGACTAGCTCACATGGTAGAGCGCTCGCTTAGCATGCGAGAGGTACCGGGATCGATGCCCGGGTCCTCCATTAATTTTTGAATGTCGCCAATACTCAATTTTTCGGTAGTCTTTCAGCATTGAAAATGAATAGAGTCTGATATGAACGAAATAAGGAAATTGTGTCGATTCGAGTGTATGTCCTGCCCTTACACATGTTACAAGAATCCTTCATTCATTGACATTCTCATGTTTATTTTAATGTGATTAGTTCGACTCGTTCACCACATTCGGGATGTATTATAATAATGAGTAAATAATCTGTCATAAAGGATTAATGATGCAGTGATAGTCAGATTTAGTGGATTGGTTTCAAACCCTTACACAGGTATTATCCGGTGTTACTATACCGGTCAAATTGACAATTAAAGAATGAAAATCCAAAGCCAAGTAAAAAATAATGTCCTCCCCGGCGGGGAATCGAACCCCGGTCTCCCGCGTGACAGGCGGGGATACTAACCACTATACTACCGAGGACTTAGTAACGACCATCATTTTTAGGTACTTAACGCTCACTGGTATCTTGTTAATATATTGAACGCATCCGCAAATTCAGAGTATTGATTGCTGTAGGCGATATGTTAAGCGCAACCGATCCGTCATTCTACTTATTTGTTTTCTCTGCTACTCTTGCCAAATTGAAATATCATAATGAATTATCGCCCCTCCTTCCCCTAATATATGTTTCAGATTCAATTGATGGCGCTTTTTTTGGTTTTTATTACTAAATGTACAATACATCCAAATACGTATAAATCCTCAATTTTAACCATTTGTATACAGACCCCGTGATAGCTCAGTTGGTAGAGCGGGAGACTGTAGTGGAATGAGAAAGTCTGACATCTCTAGGTCGGTGGTTCGACTCCGCCTCACGGGATATTTTTTGGTCCCATTTCACTCTCAAATATTACCATTGTTCAAGGAATTTTAGCTAATGCACATTACATTAGCGGCTTTTTATGCATGTACGACGTTTCAACCTTATTCATTTTGTTTTAACGACAGACCGCCAAAGCATTTGTAGGCATATCACGTAATTGTGCTAAATATAAATAAATCTTCATTAGATCCTTGATTGGCTTTTCCTTGATCACCTATTTCTCATTGTCTACAAATGTAGCTCTCGAGACTACTTTGAACTGTAGTTAGAACCGATAAAGTGACTGAATGACATCTGTACGCATAAAGGCGTTATTTAATGACATATTACCCAAGAGGGGGACTAGCTCACATGGTAGAGCGCTCGCTTAGCATGCGAGAGGTACCGGGATCGATGCCCGGGTCCTCCATTAATTTTTGAATGTCGCCAATACTCAATTTTTCGGTAGTCTTTCAGCATTGAAAATGAATAGAGTCTGATATGAACGAAATAAGGAAATTGTGTCGATTCGAGTGTATGTCCTGCCCTTACACATGTTACAAGAATCCTTCATTCATTGACATTCTCATGTTTATTTTAATGTGATTAGTTCGACTCGTTCACCACATTCGGGATGTATTATAATAATGAGTAAATAATCTGTCATAAAGGATTAATGATGCAGTGATAGTCAGATTTAGTGGATTGGTTTCAAACCCTTACACAGGTATTATCCGGTGTTACTATACCGGTCAAATTGACAATTAAAGAATGAAAATCCAAAGCCAAGTAAAAAATAATGTCCTCCCCGGCGGGGAATCGAACCCCGGTCTCCCGCGTGACAGGCGGGGATACTAACCACTATACTACCGAGGACTTAGTAACGACCATCATTTTTAGGTACTTAACGCTCACTGGTATCTTGTTAATATATTGAACGCATCCGCAAATTCAGAGTATTGATTGCTGTAGGCGATATGTTAAGCGCAACCGATCCGTCATTCTACTTATTTGTTTTCTCTGCTACTCTTGCCAAATTGAAATATCATAATGAATTATCGCCCCTCCTTCCCCTAATATATGTTTCAGATTCAATTGATGGCGCTTTTTTTGGTTTTTATTACTAAATGTACAATACATCCAAATACGTATAAATCCTCAATTTTAACCATTTGTATACAGACCCCGTGATAGCTCAGTTGGTAGAGCGGGAGACTGTAGTGGAATGAGAAAGTCTGACATCTCTAGGTCGGTGGTTCGACTCCGCCTCACGGGATATTTTTTGGTCCCATTTCACTCTCAAATATTACCATTGTTCAAGGAATTTTAGCTAATGCACATTACATTAGCGGCTTTTTATGCATGTACGACGTTTCAACCTTATTCATTTTGTTTTAACGACAGACCGCCAAAGCATTTGTAGGCATATCACGTAATTGTGCTAAATATAAATAAATCTTCATTAGATCCTTGATTGGCTTTTCCTTGATCACCTATTTCTCATTGTCTACAAATGTAGCTCTCGAGACTACTTTGAACTGTAGTTAGAACCGATAAAGTGACTGAATGACATCTGTACGCATAAAGGCGTTATTTAATGACATATTACCCAAGAGGGGGACTAGCTCACATGGTAGAGCGCTCGCTTAGCATGCGAGAGGTACCGGGATCGATGCCCGGGTCCTCCATTAATTTTTGAATGTCGCCAATACTCAATTTTTCGGTAGTCTTTCAGCATTGAAAATGAATAGAGTCTGATATGAACGAAATAAGGAAATTGTGTCGATTCGAGTGTATGTCCTGCCCTTACACATGTTACAAGAATCCTTCATTCATTGACATTCTCATGTTTATTTTAATGTGATTAGTTCGACTCGTTCACCACATTCGGGATGTATTATAATAATGAGTAAATAATCTGTCATAAAGGATTAATGATGCAGTGATAGTCAGATTTAGTGGATTGGTTTCAAACCCTTACACAGGTATTATCCGGTGTTACTATACCGGTCAAATTGACAATTAAAGAATGAAAATCCAAAGCCAAGTAAAAAATAATGTCCTCCCCGGCGGGGAATCGAACCCCGGTCTCCCGCGTGACAGGCGGGGATACTAACCACTATACTACCGAGGACTTAGTAACGACCATCATTTTTAGGTACTTAACGCTCACTGGTATCTTGTTAATATATTGAACGCATCCGCAAATTCAGAGTATTGATTGCTGTAGGCGATATGTTAAGCGCAACCGATCCGTCATTCTACTTATTTGTTTTCTCTGCTACTCTTGCCAAATTGAAATATCATAATGAATTATCGCCCCTCCTTCCCCTAATATATGTTTCAGATTCAATTGATGGCGCTTTTTTTGGTTTTTATTACTAAATGTACAATACATCCAAATACGTATAAATCCTCAATTTTAACCATTTGTATACAGACCCCGTGATAGCTCAGTTGGTAGAGCGGGAGACTGTAGTGGAATGAGAAAGTCTGACATCTCTAGGTCGGTGGTTCGACTCCGCCTCACGGGATATTTTTTGGTCCCATTTCACTCTCAAATATTACCATTGTTCAAGGAATTTTAGCTAATGCACATTACATTAGCGGCTTTTTATGCATGTACGACGTTTCAACCTTATTCATTTTGTTTTAACGACAGACCGCCAAAGCATTTGTAGGCATATCACGTAATTGTGCTAAATATAAATAAATCTTCATTAGATCCTTGATTGGCTTTTCCTTGATCACCTATTTCTCATTGTCTACAAATGTAGCTCTCGAGACTACTTTGAACTGTAGTTAGAACCGATAAAGTGACTGAATGACATCTGTACGCATAAAGGCGTTATTTAATGACATATTACCCAAGAGGGGGACTAGCTCACATGGTAGAGCGCTCGCTTAGCATGCGAGAGGTACCGGGATCGATGCCCGGGTCCTCCATTAATTTTTGAATGTCGCCAATACTCAATTTTTCGGTAGTCTTTCAGCATTGAAAATGAATAGAGTCTGATATGAACGAAATAAGGAAATTGTGTCGATTCGAGTGTATGTCCTGCCCTTACACATGTTACAAGAATCCTTCATTCATTGACATTCTCATGTTTATTTTAATGTGATTAGTTCGACTCGTTCACCACATTCGGGATGTATTATAATAATGAGTAAATAATCTGTCATAAAGGATTAATGATGCAGTGATAGTCAGATTTAGTGGATTGGTTTCAAACCCTTACACAGGTATTATCCGGTGTTACTATACCGGTCAAATTGACAATTAAAGAATGAAAATCCAAAGCCAAGTAAAAAATAATGTCCTCCCCGGCGGGGAATCGAACCCCGGTCTCCCGCGTGACAGGCGGGGATACTAACCACTATACTACCGAGGACTTAGTAACGACCATCATTTTTAGGTACTTAACGCTCACTGGTATCTTGTTAATATATTGAACGCATCCGCAAATTCAGAGTATTGATTGCTGTAGGCGATATGTTAAGCGCAACCGATCCGTCATTCTACTTATTTGTTTTCTCTGCTACTCTTGCCAAATTGAAATATCATAATGAATTATCGCCCCTCCTTCCCCTAATATATGTTTCAGATTCAATTGATGGCGCTTTTTTTGGTTTTTATTACTAAATGTACAATACATCCAAATACGTATAAATCCTCAATTTTAACCATTTGTATACAGACCCCGTGATAGCTCAGTTGGTAGAGCGGGAGACTGTAGTGGAATGAGAAAGTCTGACATCTCTAGGTCGGTGGTTCGACTCCGCCTCACGGGATATTTTTTGGTCCCATTTCACTCTCAAATATTACCATTGTTCAAGGAATTTTAGCTAATGCACATTACATTAGCGGCTTTTTATGCATGTACGACGTTTCAACCTTATTCATTTTGTTTTAACGACAGACCGCCAAAGCATTTGTAGGCATATCACGTAATTGTGCTAAATATAAATAAATCTTCATTAGATCCTTGATTGGCTTTTCCTTGATCACCTATTTCTCATTGTCTACAAATGTAGCTCTCGAGACTACTTTGAACTGTAGTTAGAACCGATAAAGTGACTGAATGACATCTGTACGCATAAAGGCGTTATTTAATGACATATTACCCAAGAGGGGGACTAGCTCACATGGTAGAGCGCTCGCTTAGCATGCGAGAGGTACCGGGATCGATGCCCGGGTCCTCCATTAATTTTTGAATGTCGCCAATACTCAATTTTTCGGTAGTCTTTCAGCATTGAAAATGAATAGAGTCTGATATGAACGAAATAAGGAAATTGTGTCGATTCGAGTGTATGTCCTGCCCTTACACATGTTACAAGAATCCTTCATTCATTGACATTCTCATGTTTATTTTAATGTGATTAGTTCGACTCGTTCACCACATTCGGGATGTATTATAATAATGAGTAAATAATCTGTCATAAAGGATTAATGATGCAGTGATAGTCAGATTTAGTGGATTGGTTTCAAACCCTTACACAGGTATTATCCGGTGTTACTATACCGGTCAAATTGACAATTAAAGAATGAAAATCCAAAGCCAAGTAAAAAATAATGTCCTCCCCGGCGGGGAATCGAACCCCGGTCTCCCGCGTGACAGGCGGGGATACTAACCACTATACTACCGAGGACTTAGTAACGACCATCATTTTTAGGTACTTAACGCTCACTGGTATCTTGTTAATATATTGAACGCATCCGCAAATTCAGAGTATTGATTGCTGTAGGCGATATGTTAAGCGCAACCGATCCGTCATTCTACTTATTTGTTTTCTCTGCTACTCTTGCCAAATTGAAATATCATAATGAATTATCGCCCCTCCTTCCCCTAATATATGTTTCAGATTCAATTGATGGCGCTTTTTTTGGTTTTTATTACTAAATGTACAATACATCCAAATACGTATAAATCCTCAATTTTAACCATTTGTATACAGACCCCGTGATAGCTCAGTTGGTAGAGCGGGAGACTGTAGTGGAATGAGAAAGTCTGACATCTCTAGGTCGGTGGTTCGACTCCGCCTCACGGGATATTTTTTGGTCCCATTTCACTCTCAAATATTACCATTGTTCAAGGAATTTTAGCTAATGCACATTACATTAGCGGCTTTTTATGCATGTACGACGTTTCAACCTTATTCATTTTGTTTTAACGACAGACCGCCAAAGCATTTGTAGGCATATCACGTAATTGTGCTAAATATAAATAAATCTTCATTAGATCCTTGATTGGCTTTTCCTTGATCACCTATTTCTCATTGTCTACAAATGTAGCTCTCGAGACTACTTTGAACTGTAGTTAGAACCGATAAAGTGACTGAATGACATCTGTACGCATAAAGGCGTTATTTAATGACATATTACCCAAGAGGGGGACTAGCTCACATGGTAGAGCGCTCGCTTAGCATGCGAGAGGTACCGGGATCGATGCCCGGGTCCTCCATTAATTTTTGAATGTCGCCAATACTCAATTTTTCGGTAGTCTTTCAGCATTGAAAATGAATAGAGTCTGATATGAACGAAATAAGGAAATTGTGTCGATTCGAGTGTATGTCCTGCCCTTACACATGTTACAAGAATCCTTCATTCATTGACATTCTCATGTTTATTTTAATGTGATTAGTTCGACTCGTTCACCACATTCGGGATGTATTATAATAATGAGTAAATAATCTGTCATAAAGGATTAATGATGCAGTGATAGTCAGATTTAGTGGATTGGTTTCAAACCCTTACACAGGTATTATCCGGTGTTACTATACCGGTCAAATTGACAATTAAAGAATGAAAATCCAAAGCCAAGTAAAAAATAATGTCCTCCCCGGCGGGGAATCGAACCCCGGTCTCCCGCGTGACAGGCGGGGATACTAACCACTATACTACCGAGGACTTAGTAACGACCATCATTTTTAGGTACTTAACGCTCACTGGTATCTTGTTAATATATTGAACGCATCCGCAAATTCAGAGTATTGATTGCTGTAGGCGATATGTTAAGCGCAACCGATCCGTCATTCTACTTATTTGTTTTCTCTGCTACTCTTGCCAAATTGAAATATCATAATGAATTATCGCCCCTCCTTCCCCTAATATATGTTTCAGATTCAATTGATGGCGCTTTTTTGGTTTTTATTACTAAATGTACAATACATCCAAATACGTATAAATCCTCAATTTTAACCATTTGTATACAGACCCCGTGAGCTCAGTTGGTAGAGCGGGAGACTGTAGTGGAATGAGAAAGTCTGACATCTCTAGGTCGGTGGTTCGACTCCGCCTCACGGGATATTTTTTGGTCCCATTTCACTCTCAAATATTACCATTGTTCAAGGAATTTTAGCTAATGCACATTACATTAGCGGCTTTTTATGCATGTACGACGTTTCAACCTTATTCATTTTGTTTTAACGACAGACCGCCAAAGCATTTGTAGGCATATCACGTAATTGTGCTAAATATAAATAAATCTTCATTAGATCCTTGATTGGCTTTTCCTTGATCACCTATTTCTCATTGTCTACAAATGTAGCTCTCGAGACTACTTTGAACTGTAGTTAGAACCGATAAAGTGACTGAATGACATCTGTACGCATAAAGGCGTTATTTAATGACATATTACCCAAGAGGGGGACTAGCTCACATGGTAGAGCGCTCGCTTAGCATGCGAGAGGTACCGGGATCGATGCCCGGGTCCTCCATTAATTTTTGAATGTCGCCAATACTCAATTTTTCGGTAGTCTTTCAGCATTGAAAATGAATAGAGTCTGATATGAACGAAATAAGGAAATTGTGTCGATTCGAG
>NC_086377.1:18473977-18498219 GCF_036588685.1 Mytilus trossulus | reverse complement strand
CAGTGCATTTCACCAGACCAGTTAAGTTTTGAACACGTTCCCAACCGTCAAATTTGTCCATTTTTTAGAATTCATGACTGAGCATATTTTTGAAAAAAGACGCAAAGATCAACTAAATCTGACTATCACTGCATCATTAATCCTTTATGATAGATTGTTTACTCATTATTATAATACATCCCGAATGTGGTGAACGAGTTGAACTAATCACATTAAAATAAGCTTGAGAATGTCAATGAATGAAGGATTCTTGTAACATGTGTAAGGGCAGGACATACACTCGAATCGACACAATTTCCTTATTTCGTTCATATCAGACTCTATTCATTTTCAATGCTGAAAGACTATCGAAAAATTGAGTGTTGGCGACATTCAAAAATTAATGGAGGACCCGGGCATCGATCCCGGTACCTCTCGCATGCTAAGCGAGCGCTCTACCATGTGAGCTAGTCCCCCTCTTGGGTAATATGTCATTAAATAACGCCTTTATGCGTACAGATGTCATTCAGTCACTTTCTCGGTTCTAACTACAGTTCAACGTAGTATCGAGAACTACATTTGTAGACACAATGAGAAATAGGTGATCAAGGAAAAGGCAATCAAGGATCTAATGGAGATTTATTTATATTTAGCACAATTATGTGATATGCCTACAACTGCTTTGGCGGTCGCTCGTTAAAACAAAATGAATAAGGTCGAAACGTCCTACATGCATAAAAAGCCGCTAATGTGCATTCGCTAAAATTCCTTGAACAATATTATGGTAATATTTGAGAGTGAAATGGGACCAAAAAATATCCCGTGAGGCGGAGTCGAACCACCGACCTAGAGATGTCAGATTTTCTCATTCCACTACAGTCTCCCGCTCTACCAACTGAGCTATCACGGGGTCTGTATACAAATGGTTAAAATTGAGGATTTATACGTATTTGGATGTATTATACATTTAGTAATAAAAACAAAAAAGCGCCACCAATTGAATCTGAAACGTATATTAGGGGAAGGAGGGGCGATACTTTATTAAAATATTTCAATTAGCAAGAGTAGCACAGAAAACAAATAAGTAGAATGACGGATCGGTTGCGCTTAACATATCGCCTACAGCAATCAATACTATGAATTTGCGGATGCGTTCAATATATTAACAAGATAGCAGTGAGCGTTAAGTACCTAAAAATGATGGTCGTTACTAAGTCCTCGGTAGTATAGTGGTTAGTATCCCCGCCTGTCACGCGGGAGACCGGGGTTCGATTCCCCGCCGGGGAGGACATTATTTTTTACTTGGCTTTGGATTTTCAGTCTTTAATTGTCAATTTGACCGGTATAGTTACACCGGATAATACCTGTGTAAGGGTTTGAAACCAATCCAACTGTCATATTGTTCATGCCGTAGCATCTCCAGTGCATTTCACCAGACCAGTTAAGTTTTGAACACGTTCCCAACCGTCAAATTTGTCCATTTTTTAGAATTCATGACTGAGCATATTTTTGAAAAAAGACGCAAAGATCAACTAAATCTGACTATCACTGCATCATTAATCCTTTATGATAGATTGTTTACTCATTATTATAATACATCCCGAATGTGGTGAACGAGTTGAACTAATCACATTAAAATAAGCTTGAGAATGTCAATGAATGAAGGATTCTTGTAACATGTGTAAGGGCAGGACATACACTCGAATCGACACAATTTCCTTATTTCGTTCATATCAGACTCTATTCATTTTCAATGCTGAAAGACTATCGAAAAATTGAGTGTTGGCGACATTCAAAAATTAATGGAGGACCCGGGCATCGATCCCGGTACCTCTCGCATGCTAAGCGAGCGCTCTACCATGTGAGCTAGTCCCCCTCTTGGGTAATATGTCATTAAATAACGCCTTTATGCGTACAGATGTCATTCAGTCACTTTCTCGGTTCTAACTACAGTTCAACGTAGTATCGAGAACTACATTTGTAGACACAATGAGAAATAGGTGATCAAGGAAAAGGCAATCAAGGATCTAATGGAGATTTATTTATATTTAGCACAATTATGTGATATGCCTACAACTGCTTTGGCGGTCGCTCGTTAAAACAAAATGAATAAGGTCGAAACGTCCTACATGCATAAAAAGCCGCTAATGTGCATTCGCTAAAATTCCTTGAACAATATTATGGTAATATTTGAGAGTGAAATGGGACCAAAAAATATCCCGTGAGGCGGAGTCGAACCACCGACCTAGAGATGTCAGATTTTCTCATTCCACTACAGTCTCCCGCTCTACCAACTGAGCTATCACGGGGTCTGTATACAAATGGTTAAAATTGAGGATTTATACGTATTTGGATGTATTATACATTTAGTAATAAAAACAAAAAAGCGCCACCAATTGAATCTGAAACGTATATTAGGGGAAGGAGGGGCGATACTTTATTAAAATATTTCAATTAGCAAGAGTAGCACAGAAAACAAATAAGTAGAATGACGGATCGGTTGCGCTTAACATATCGCCTACAGCAATCAATACTATGAATTTGCGGATGCGTTCAATATATTAACAAGATAGCAGTGAGCGTTAAGTACCTAAAAATGATGGTCGTTACTAAGTCCTCGGTAGTATAGTGGTTAGTATCCCCGCCTGTCACGCGGGAGACCGGGGTTCGATTCCCCGCCGGGGAGGACATTATTTTTTACTTGGCTTTGGATTTTCAGTCTTTAATTGTCAATTTGACCGGTATAGTTACACCGGATAATACCTGTGTAAGGGTTTGAAACCAATCCAACTGTCATATTGTTCATGCCGTAGCATCTCCAGTGCATTTCACCAGACCAGTTAAGTTTTGAACACGTTCCCAACCGTCAAATTTGTCCATTTTTTAGAATTCATGACTGAGCATATTTTTGAAAAAAGACGCAAAGATCAACTAAATCTGACTATCACTGCATCATTAATCCTTTATGATAGATTGTTTACTCATTATTATAATACATCCCGAATGTGGTGAACGAGTTGAACTAATCACATTAAAATAAGCTTGAGAATGTCAATGAATGAAGGATTCTTGTAACATGTGTAAGGGCAGGACATACACTCGAATCGACACAATTTCCTTATTTCGTTCATATCAGACTCTATTCATTTTCAATGCTGAAAGACTATCGAAAAATTGAGTGTTGGCGACATTCAAAAATTAATGGAGGACCCGGGCATCGATCCCGGTACCTCTCGCATGCTAAGCGAGCGCTCTACCATGTGAGCTAGTCCCCCTCTTGGGTAATATGTCATTAAATAACGCCTTTATGCGTACAGATGTCATTCAGTCACTTTCTCGGTTCTAACTACAGTTCAACGTAGTATCGAGAACTACATTTGTAGACACAATGAGAAATAGGTGATCAAGGAAAAGGCAATCAAGGATCTAATGGAGATTTATTTATATTTAGCACAATTATGTGATATGCCTACAACTGCTTTGGCGGTCGCTCGTTAAAACAAAATGAATAAGGTCGAAACGTCCTACATGCATAAAAAGCCGCTAATGTGCATTCGCTAAAATTCCTTGAACAATATTATGGTAATATTTGAGAGTGAAATGGGACCAAAAATATCCCGTGAGGCGGAGTCGAACCACCGACCTAGAGATGTCAGATTTTCTCATTCCACTACAGTCTCCCGCTCTACCAACTGAGCTATCACGGGGTCTGTATACAAATGGTTAAAATTGAGGATTTATACGTATTTGGATGTATTATACATTTAGTAATAAAAACAAAAAAGCGCCACCAATTGAATCTGAAACGTATATTAGGGGAAGGAGGGGCGATACTTTATTAAAATATTTCAATTAGCAAGAGTAGCACAGAAAACAAATAAGTAGAATGACGGATCGGTTGCGCTTAACATATCGCCTACAGCAATCAATACTATGAATTTGCGGATGCGTTCAATATATTAACAAGATAGCAGTGAGCGTTAAGTACCTAAAAATGATGGTCGTTACTAAGTCCTCGGTAGTATAGTGGTTAGTATCCCCGCCTGTCACGCGGGAGACCGGGGTTCGATTCCCCGCCGGGGAGGACATTATTTTTTACTTGGCTTTGGATTTTCAGTCTTTAATTGTCAATTTGACCGGTATAGTTACACCGGATAATACCTGTGTAAGGGTTTGAAACCAATCCAACTGTCATATTGTTCATGCCGTAGCATCTCCAGTGCATTTCACCAGACCAGTTAAGTTTTGAACACGTTCCCAACCGTCAAATTTGTCCATTTTTTAGAATTCATGACTGAGCATATTTTTGAAAAAAGACGCAAAGATCAACTAAATCTGACTATCACTGCATCATTAATCCTTTATGATAGATTGTTTACTCATTATTATAATACATCCCGAATGTGGTGAACGAGTTGAACTAATCACATTAAAATAAGCTTGAGAATGTCAATGAATGAAGGATTCTTGTAACATGTGTAAGGGCAGGACATACACTCGAATCGACACAATTTCCTTATTTCGTTCATATCAGACTCTATTCATTTTCAATGCTGAAAGACTATCGAAAAATTGAGTGTTGGCGACATTCAAAAATTAATGGAGGACCCGGGCATCGATCCCGGTACCTCTCGCATGCTAAGCGAGCGCTCTACCATGTGAGCTAGTCCCCCTCTTGGGTAATATGTCATTAAATAACGCCTTTATGCGTACAGATGTCATTCAGTCACTTTCTCGGTTCTAACTACAGTTCAACGTAGTATCGAGAACTACATTTGTAGACACAATGAGAAATAGGTGATCAAGGAAAAGGCAATCAAGGATCTAATGGAGATTTATTTATATTTAGCACAATTATGTGATATGCCTACAACTGCTTTGGCGGTCGCTCGTTAAAACAAAATGAATAAGGTCGAAACGTCCTACATGCATAAAAAGCCGCTAATGTGCATTCGCTAAAATTCCTTGAACAATATTATGGTAATATTTGAGAGTGAAATGGGACCAAAAAATATCCCGTGAGGCGGAGTCGAACCACCGACCTAGAGATGTCAGATTTTCTCATTCCACTACAGTCTCCCGCTCTACCAACTGAGCTATCACGGGGTCTGTATACAAATGGTTAAAATTGAGGATTTATACGTATTTGGATGTATTATACATTTAGTAATAAAAACAAAAAAGCGCCACCAATTGAATCTGAAACGTATATTAGGGGAAGGAGGGGCGATACTTTATTAAAATATTTCAATTAGCAAGAGTAGCACAGAAAACAAATAAGTAGAATGACGGATCGGTTGCGCTTAACATATCGCCTACAGCAATCAATACTATGAATTTGCGGATGCGTTCAATATATTAACAAGATAGCAGTGAGCGTTAAGTACCTAAAAATGATGGTCGTTACTAAGTCCTCGGTAGTATAGTGGTTAGTATCCCCGCCTGTCACGCGGGAGACCGGGGTTCGATTCCCCGCCGGGGAGGACATTATTTTTTACTTGGCTTTGGATTTTCAGTCTTTAATTGTCAATTTGACCGGTATAGTTACACCGGATAATACCTGTGTAAGGGTTTGAAACCAATCCAACTGTCATATTGTTCATTGCCGTAGCATCTCCAGTGCATTTCACCAGACCAGTTAAGTTTTGAACACGTTCCCAACCGTCAAATTTGTCCATTTTTTAGAATTCATGACTGAGCATATTTTTGAAAAAAGACGCAAAGATCAACTAAATCTGACTATCACTGCATCATTAATCCTTTATGATAGATTGTTTACTCATTATTATAATACATCCCGAATGTGGTGAACGAGTTGAACTAATCACATTAAAATAAGCTTGAGAATGTCAATGAATGAAGGATTCTTGTAACATGTGTAAGGGCAGGACATACACTCGAATCGACACAATTTCCTTATTTCGTTCATATCAGACTCTATTCATTTTCAATGCTGAAAGACTATCGAAAAATTGAGTGTTGGCGACATTCAAAAATTAATGGAGGACCCGGGCATCGATCCCGGTACCTCTCGCATGCTAAGCGAGCGCTCTACCATGTGAGCTAGTCCCCCTCTTGGGTAATATGTCATTAAATAACGCCTTTATGCGTACAGATGTCATTCAGTCACTTTCTCGGTTCTAACTACAGTTCAACGTAGTATCGAGAACTACATTTGTAGACACAATGAGAAATAGGTGATCAAGGAAAAGGCAATCAAGGATCTAATGGAGATTTATTTATATTTAGCACAATTATGTGATATGCCTACAACTGCTTTGGCGGTCGCTCGTTAAAACAAAATGAATAAGGTCGAAACGTCCTACATGCATAAAAAGCCGCTAATGTGCATTCGCTAAAATTCCTTGAACAATATTATGGTAATATTTGAGAGTGAAATGGGACCAAAAAATATCCCGTGAGGCGGAGTCGAACCACCGACCTAGAGATGTCAGATTTTCTCATTCCACTACAGTCTCCCGCTCTACCAACTGAGCTATCACGGGGTCTGTATACAAATGGTTAAAATTGAGGATTTATACGTATTTGGATGTATTATACATTTAGTAATAAAAACAAAAAAGCGCCACCAATTGAATCTGAAACGTATATTAGGGGAAGGAGGGGCGATACTTTATTAAAATATTTCAATTAGCAAGAGTAGCACAGAAAACAAATAAGTAGAATGACGGATCGGTTGCGCTTAACATATCGCCTACAGCAATCAATACTATGAATTTGCGGATGCGTTCAATATATTAACAAGATAGCAGTGAGCGTTAAGTACCTAAAAATGATGGTCGTTACTAAGTCCTCGGTAGTATAGTGGTTAGTATCCCCGCCTGTCACGCGGGAGACCGGGGTTCGATTCCCCGCCGGGGAGGACATTATTTTTTACTTGGCTTTGGATTTTCAGTCTTTAATTGTCAATTTGACCGGTATAGTTACACCGGATAATACCTGTGTAAGGGTTTGAAACCAATCCAACTGTCATATTGTTCATGCCGTAGCATCTCCAGTGCATTTCACCAGACCAGTTAAGTTTTGAACACGTTCCCAACCGTCAAATTTGTCCATTTTTTAGAATTCATGACTGAGCATATTTTTGAAAAAAGACGCAAAGATCAACTAAATCTGACTATCACTGCATCATTAATCCTTTATGATAGATTGTTTACTCATTATTATAATACATCCCGAATGTGGTGAACGAGTTGAACTAATCACATTAAAATAAGCTTGAGAATGTCAATGAATGAAGGATTCTTGTAACATGTGTAAGGGCAGGACATACACTCGAATCGACACAATTTCCTTATTTCGTTCATATCAGACTCTATTCATTTTCAATGCTGAAAGACTATCGAAAAATTGAGTGTTGGCGACATTCAAAAATTAATGGAGGACCCGGGCATCGATCCCGGTACCTCTCGCATGCTAAGCGAGCGCTCTACCATGTGAGCTAGTCCCCCTCTTGGGTAATATGTCATTAAATAACGCCTTTATGCGTACAGATGTCATTCAGTCACTTTCTCGGTTCTAACTACAGTTCAACGTAGTATCGAGAACTACATTTGTAGACACAATGAGAAATAGGTGATCAAGGAAAAGGCAATCAAGGATCTAATGGAGATTTATTTATATTTAGCACAATTATGTGATATGCCTACAACTGCTTTGGCGGTCGCTCGTTAAAACAAAATGAATAAGGTCGAAACGTCCTACATGCATAAAAAGCCGCTAATGTGCATTCGCTAAAATTCCTTGAACAATATTATGGTAATATTTGAGAGTGAAATGGGACCAAAAAATATCCCGTGAGGCGGAGTCGAACCACCGACCTAGAGATGTCAGATTTTCTCATTCCACTACAGTCTCCCGCTCTACCAACTGAGCTATCACGGGGTCTGTATACAAATGGTTAAAATTGAGGATTTATACGTATTTGGATGTATTATACATTTAGTAATAAAAACAAAAAAGCGCCACCAATTGAATCTGAAACGTATATTAGGGGAAGGAGGGGCGATACTTTATTAAAATATTTCAATTAGCAAGAGTAGCACAGAAAACAAATAAGTAGAATGACGGATCGGTTGCGCTTAACATATCGCCTACAGCAATCAATACTATGAATTTGCGGATGCGTTCAATATATTAACAAGATAGCAGTGAGCGTTAAGTACCTAAAAATGATGGTCGTTACTAAGTCCTCGGTAGTATAGTGGTTAGTATCCCCGCCTGTCACGCGGGAGACCGGGGTTCGATTCCCCGCCGGGAGAGGACATTATTTTTTACTTGGCTTTGGATTTTCAGTCTTTAATTGTCAATTTGACCGGTATAGTTACACCGGATAATACCTGTGTAAGGGTTTGAAACCAATCCAACTGTCATATTGTTCATGCCGTAGCATCTCCAGTGCATTTCACCAGACCAGTTAAGTTTTGAACACGTTCCCAACCGTCAAATTTGTCCATTTTTTAGAATTCATGACTGAGCATATTTTTGAAAAAAGACGCAAAGATCAACTAAATCTGACTATCACTGCATCATTAATCCTTTATGATAGATTGTTTACTCATTATTATAATACATCCCGAATGTGGTGAACGAGTTGAACTAATCACATTAAAATAAGCTTGAGAATGTCAATGAATGAAGGATTCTTGTAACATGTGTAAGGGCAGGACATACACTCGAATCGACACAATTTCCTTATTTCGTTCATATCAGACTCTATTCATTTTCAATGCTGAAAGACTATCGAAAAATTGAGTGTTGGCGACATTCAAAAATTAATGGAGGACCCGGGCATCGATCCCGGTACCTCTCGCATGCTAAGCGAGCGCTCTACCATGTGAGCTAGTCCCCCTCTTGGGTAATATGTCATTAAATAACGCCTTTATGCGTACAGATGTCATTCAGTCACTTTCTCGGTTCTAACTACAGTTCAACGTAGTATCGAGAACTACATTTGTAGACACAATGAGAAATAGGTGATCAAGGAAAAGGCAATCAAGGATCTAATGGAGATTTATTTATATTTAGCACAATTATGTGATATGCCTACAACTGCTTTGGCGGTCGCTCGTTAAAACAAAATGAATAAGGTCGAAACGTCCTACATGCATAAAAAGCCGCTAATGTGCATTCGCTAAAATTCCTTGAACAATATTATGGTAATATTTGAGAGTGAAATGGGACCAAAAAATATCCCGTGAGGCGGAGTCGAACCACCGACCTAGAGATGTCAGATTTTCTCATTCCACTACAGTCTCCCGCTCTACCAACTGAGCTATCACGGGGTCTGTATACAAATGGTTAAAATTGAGGATTTATACGTATTTGGATGTATTATACATTTAGTAATAAAAACAAAAAAGCGCCACCAATTGAATCTGAAACGTATATTAGGGGAAGGAGGGGCGATACTTTATTAAAATATTTCAATTAGCAAGAGTAGCACAGAAAACAAATAAGTAGAATGACGGATCGGTTGCGCTTAACATATCGCCTACAGCAATCAATACTATGAATTTGCGGATGCGTTCAATATATTAACAAGATAGCAGTGAGCGTTAAGTACCTAAAAATGATGGTCGTTACTAAGTCCTCGGTAGTATAGTGGTTAGTATCCCCGCCTGTCACGCGGGAGACCGGGGTTCGATTCCCCGCCGGGGAGGACATTATTTTTTACTTGGCTTTGGATTTTCAGTCTTTAATTGTCAATTTGACCGGTATAGTTACACCGGATAATACCTGTGTAAGGGTTTGAAACCAATCCAACTGTCATATTGTTCATGCCGTAGCATCTCCAGTGCATTTCACCAGACCAGTTAAGTTTTGAACACGTTCCCAACCGTCAAATTTGTCCATTTTTTAGAATTCATGACTGAGCATATTTTTGAAAAAAGACGCAAAGATCAACTAAATCTGACTATCACTGCATCATTAATCCTTTATGATAGATTGTTTACTCATTATTATAATACATCCCGAATGTGGTGAACGAGTTGAACTAATCACATTAAAATAAGCTTGAGAATGTCAATGAATGAAGGATTCTTGTAACATGTGTAAGGGCAGGACATACACTCGAATCGACACAATTTCCTTATTTCGTTCATATCAGACTCTATTCATTTTCAATGCTGAAAGACTATCGAAAAATTGAGTGTTGGCGACATTCAAAAATTAATGGAGGACCCGGGCATCGATCCCGGTACCTCTCGCATGCTAAGCGAGCGCTCTACCATGTGAGCTAGTCCCCCTCTTGGGTAATATGTCATTAAATAACGCCTTTATGCGTACAGATGTCATTCAGTCACTTTCTCGGTTCTAACTACAGTTCAACGTAGTATCGAGAACTACATTTGTAGACACAATGAGAAATAGGTGATCAAGGAAAAGGCAATCAAGGATCTAATGGAGATTTATTTATATTTAGCACAATTATGTGATATGCCTACAACTGCTTTGGCGGTCGCTCGTTAAAACAAAATGAATAAGGTCGAAACGTCCTACATGCATAAAAAGCCGCTAATGTGCATTCGCTAAAATTCCTTGAACAATATTATGGTAATATTTGAGAGTGAAATGGGACCAAAAAATATCCCGTGAGGCGGAGTCGAACCACCGACCTAGAGATGTCAGATTTTCTCATTCCACTACAGTCTCCCGCTCTACCAACTGAGCTATCACGGGGTCTGTATACAAATGGTTAAAATTGAGGATTTATACGTATTTGGATGTATTATACATTTAGTAATAAAAACAAAAAAGCGCCACCAATTGAATCTGAAACGTATATTAGGGGAAGGAGGGGCGATACTTTATTAAAATATTTCAATTAGCAAGAGTAGCACAGAAAACAAATAAGTAGAATGACGGATCGGTTGCGCTTAACATATCGCCTACAGCAATCAATACTATGAATTTGCGGATGCGTTCAATATATTAACAAGATAGCAGTGAGCGTTAAGTACCTAAAAATGATGGTCGTTACTAAGTCCTCGGTAGTATAGTGGTTAGTATCCCCGCCTGTCACGCGGGAGACCGGGGTTCGATTCCCCGCCGGGGAGGACATTATTTTTTACTTGGCTTTGGATTTTCAGTCTTTAATTGTCAATTTGACCGGTATAGTTACACCGGATAATACCTGTGTAAGGGTTTGAAACCAATCCAACTGTCATATTGTTCATGCCGTAGCATCTCCAGTGCATTTCACCAGACCAGTTAAGTTTTGAACACGTTCCCAACCGTCAAATTTGTCCATTTTTTAGAATTCATGACTGAGCATATTTTTGAAAAAAGACGCAAAGATCAACTAAATCTGACTATCACTGCATCATTAATCCTTTATGATAGATTGTTTACTCATTATTATAATACATCCCGAATGTGGTGAACGAGTTGAACTAATCACATTAAAATAAGCTTGAGAATGTCAATGAATGAAGGATTCTTGTAACATGTGTAAGGGCAGGACATACACTCGAATCGACACAATTTCCTTATTTCGTTCATATCAGACTCTATTCATTTTCAATGCTGAAAGACTATCGAAAAATTGAGTGTTGGCGACATTCAAAAATTAATGGAGGACCCGGGCATCGATCCCGGTACCTCTCGCATGCTAAGCGAGCGCTCTACCATGTGAGCTAGTCCCCCTCTTGGGTAATATGTCATTAAATAACGCCTTTATGCGTACAGATGTCATTCAGTCACTTTCTCGGTTCTAACTACAGTTCAACGTAGTATCGAGAACTACATTTGTAGACACAATGAGAAATAGGTGATCAAGGAAAAGGCAATCAAGGATCTAATGGAGATTTATTTATATTTAGCACAATTATGTGATATGCCTACAACTGCTTTGGCGGTCGCTCGTTAAAACAAAATGAATAAGGTCGAAACGTCCTACATGCATAAAAAGCCGCTAATGTGCATTCGCTAAAATTCCTTGAACAATATTATGGTAATATTTGAGAGTGAAATGGGACCAAAAAATATCCCGTGAGGCGGAGTCGAACCACCGACCTAGAGATGTCAGATTTTCTCATTCCACTACAGTCTCCCGCTCTACCAACTGAGCTATCACGGGGTCTGTATACAAATGGTTAAAATTGAGGATTTATACGTATTTGGATGTATTATACATTTAGTAATAAAAACAAAAAAGCGCCACCAATTGAATCTGAAACGTATATTAGGGGAAGGAGGGGCGATACTTTATTAAAATATTTCAATTAGCAAGAGTAGCACAGAAAACAAATAAGTAGAATGACGGATCGGTTGCGCTTAACATATCGCCTACAGCAATCAATACTATGAATTTGCGGATGCGTTCAATATATTAACAAGATAGCAGTGAGCGTTAAGTACCTAAAAATGATGGTCGTTACTAAGTCCTCGGTAGTATAGTGGTTAGTATCCCCGCCTGTCACGCGGGAGACCGGGGTTCGATTCCCCGCCGGGGAGGACATTATTTTTTACTTGGCTTTGGATTTTCAGTCTTTAATTGTCAATTTGACCGGTATAGTTACACCGGATAATACCTGTGTAAGGGTTTGAAACCAATCCAACTGTCATATTGTTCATGCCGTAGCATCTCCAGTGCATTTCACCAGACCAGTTAAGTTTTGAACACGTTCCCAACCGTCAAATTTGTCCATTTTTTAGAATTCATGACTGAGCATATTTTTGAAAAAAGACGCAAAGATCAACTAAATCTGACTATCACTGCATCATTAATCCTTTATGATAGATTGTTTACTCATTATTATAATACATCCCGAATGTGGTGAACGAGTTGAACTAATCACATTAAAATAAGCTTGAGAATGTCAATGAATGAAGGATTCTTGTAACATGTGTAAGGGCAGGACATACACTCGAATCGACACAATTTCCTTATTTCGTTCATATCAGACTCTATTCATTTTCAATGCTGAAAGACTATCGAAAAATTGAGTGTTGGCGACATTCAAAAATTAATGGAGGACCCGGGCATCGATCCCGGTACCTCTCGCATGCTAAGCGAGCGCTCTACCATGTGAGCTAGTCCCCCTCTTGGGTAATATGTCATTAAATAACGCCTTTATGCGTACAGATGTCATTCAGTCACTTTCTCGGTTCTAACTACAGTTCAACGTAGTATCGAGAACTACATTTGTAGACACAATGAGAAATAGGTGATCAAGGAAAAGGCAATCAAGGATCTAATGGAGATTTATTTATATTTAGCACAATTATGTGATATGCCTACAACTGCTTTGGCGGTCGCTCGTTAAAACAAAATGAATAAGGTCGAAACGTCCTACATGCATAAAAAGCCGCTAATGTGCATTCGCTAAAATTCCTTGAACAATATTATGGTAATATTTGAGAGTGAAATGGGACCAAAAAATATCCCGTGAGGCGGAGTCGAACCACCGACCTAGAGATGTCAGATTTTCTCATTCCACTACAGTCTCCCGCTCTACCAACTGAGCTATCACGGGGTCTGTATACAAATGGTTAAAATTGAGGATTTATACGTATTTGGATGTATTATACATTTAGTAATAAAAACAAAAAAGCGCCACCAATTGAATCTGAAACGTATATTAGGGGAAGGAGGGGCGATACTTTATTAAAATATTTCAATTAGCAAGAGTAGCACAGAAAACAAATAAGTAGAATGACGGATCGGTTGCGCTTAACATATCGCCTACAGCAATCAATACTATGAATTTGCGGATGCGTTCAATATATTAACAAGATAGCAGTGAGCGTTAAGTACCTAAAAATGATGGTCGTTACTAAGTCCTCGGTAGTATAGTGGTTAGTATCCCCGCCTGTCACGCGGGAGACCGGGGTTCGATTCCCCGCCGGGGAGGACATTATTTTTTACTTGGCTTTGGATTTTCAGTCTTTAATTGTCAATTTGACCGGTATAGTTACACCGGATAATACCTGTGTAAGGGTTTGAAACCAATCCAACTGTCATATTGTTCATGCCGTAGCATCTCCAGTGCATTTCACCAGACCAGTTAAGTTTTGAACACGTTCCCAACCGTCAAATTTGTCCATTTTTTAGAATTCATGACTGAGCATATTTTTGAAAAAAGACGCAAAGATCAACTAAATCTGACTATCACTGCATCATTAATCCTTTATGATAGATTGTTTACTCATTATTATAATACATCCCGAATGTGGTGAACGAGTTGAACTAATCACATTAAAATAAGCTTGAGAATGTCAATGAATGAAGGATTCTTGTAACATGTGTAAGGGCAGGACATACACTCGAATCGACACAATTTCCTTATTTCGTTCATATCAGACTCTATTCATTTTCAATGCTGAAAGACTATCGAAAAATTGAGTGTTGGCGACATTCAAAAATTAATGGAGGACCCGGGCATCGATCCCGGTACCTCTCGCATGCTAAGCGAGCGCTCTACCATGTGAGCTAGTCCCCCTCTTGGGTAATATGTCATTAAATAACGCCTTTATGCGTACAGATGTCATTCAGTCACTTTCTCGGTTCTAACTACAGTTCAACGTAGTATCGAGAACTACATTTGTAGACACAATGAGAAATAGGTGATCAAGGAAAAGGCAATCAAGGATCTAATGGAGATTTATTTATATTTAGCACAATTATGTGATATGCCTACAACTGCTTTGGCGGTCGCTCGTTAAAACAAAATGAATAAGGTCGAAACGTCCTACATGCATAAAAAGCCGCTAATGTGCATTCGCTAAAATTCCTTGAACAATATTATGGTAATATTTGAGAGTGAAATGGGACCAAAAAATATCCCGTGAGGCGGAGTCGAACCACCGACCTAGAGATGTCAGATTTTCTCATTCCACTACAGTCTCCCGCTCTACCAACTGAGCTATCACGGGGTCTGTATACAAATGGTTAAAATTGAGGATTTATACGTATTTGGATGTATTATACATTTAGTAATAAAAACAAAAAAGCGCCACCAATTGAATCTGAAACGTATATTAGGGGAAGGAGGGGCGATACTTTATTAAAATATTTCAATTAGCAAGAGTAGCACAGAAAACAAATAAGTAGAATGACGGATCGGTTGCGCTTAACATATCGCCTACAGCAATCAATACTATGAATTTGCGGATGCGTTCAATATATTAACAAGATAGCAGTGAGCGTTAAGTACCTAAAAATGATGGTCGTTACTAAGTCCTCGGTAGTATAGTGGTTAGTATCCCCGCCTGTCACGCGGGAGACCGGGGTTCGATTCCCCGCCGGGGAGGACATTATTTTTTACTTGGCTTTGGATTTTCAGTCTTTAATTGTCAATTTGACCGGTATAGTTACACCGGATAATACCTGTGTAAGGGTTTGAAACCAATCCAACTGTCATATTGTTCATGCCGTAGCATCTCCAGTGCATTTCACCAGACCAGTTAAGTTTTGAACACGTTCCCAACCGTCAAATTTGTCCATTTTTTAGAATTCATGACTGAGCATATTTTTGAAAAAAGACGCAAAGATCAACTAAATCTGACTATCACTGCATCATTAATCCTTTATGATAGATTGTTTACTCATTATTATAATACATCCCGAATGTGGTGAACGAGTTGAACTAATCACATTAAAATAAGCTTGAGAATGTCAATGAATGAAGGATTCTTGTAACATGTGTAAGGGCAGGACATACACTCGAATCGACACAATTTCCTTATTTCGTTCATATCAGACTCTATTCATTTTCAATGCTGAAAGACTATCGAAAAATTGAGTGTTGGCGACATTCAAAAATTAATGGAGGACCCGGGCATCGATCCCGGTACCTCTCGCATGCTAAGCGAGCGCTCTACCATGTGAGCTAGTCCCCCTCTTGGGTAATATGTCATTAAATAACGCCTTTATGCGTACAGATGTCATTCAGTCACTTTCTCGGTTCTAACTACAGTTCAACGTAGTATCGAGAACTACATTTGTAGACACAATGAGAAATAGGTGATCAAGGAAAAGGCAATCAAGGATCTAATGGAGATTTATTTATATTTAGCACAATTATGTGATATGCCTACAACTGCTTTGGCGGTCGCTCGTTAAAACAAAATGAATAAGGTCGAAACGTCCTACATGCATAAAAAGCCGCTAATGTGCATTCGCTAAAATTCCTTGAACAATATTATGGTAATATTTGAGAGTGAAATGGGACCAAAAAATATCCCGTGAGGCGGAGTCGAACCACCGACCTAGAGATGTCAGATTTTCTCATTCCACTACAGTCTCCCGCTCTACCAACTGAGCTATCACGGGGTCTGTATACAAATGGTTAAAATTGAGGATTTATACGTATTTGGATGTATTATACATTTAGTAATAAAAACAAAAAAGCGCCACCAATTGAATCTGAAACGTATATTAGGGGAAGGAGGGGCGATACTTTATTAAAATATTTCAATTAGCAAGAGTAGCACAGAAAACAAATAAGTAGAATGACGGATCGGTTGCGCTTAACATATCGCCTACAGCAATCAATACTATGAATTTGCGGATGCGTTCAATATATTAACAAGATAGCAGTGAGCGTTAAGTACCTAAAAATGATGGTCGTTACTAAGTCCTCGGTAGTATAGTGGTTAGTATCCCCGCCTGTCACGCGGGAGACCGGGGTTCGATTCCCCGCCGGGGAGGACATTATTTTTTACTTGGCTTTGGATTTTCAGTCTTTAATTGTCAATTTGACCGGTATAGTTACACCGGATAATACCTGTGTAAGGGTTTGAAACCAATCCAACTGTCATATTGTTCATGCCGTAGCATCTCCAGTGCATTTCACCAGACCAGTTAAGTTTTGAACACGTTCCCAACCGTCAAATTTGTCCATTTTTTAGAATTCATGACTGAGCATATTTTTGAAAAAAGACGCAAAGATCAACTAAATCTGACTATCACTGCATCATTAATCCTTTATGATAGATTGTTTACTCATTATTATAATACATCCCGAATGTGGTGAACGAGTTGAACTAATCACATTAAAATAAGCTTGAGAATGTCAATGAATGAAGGATTCTTGTAACATGTGTAAGGGCAGGACATACACTCGAATCGACACAATTTCCTTATTTCGTTCATATCAGACTCTATTCATTTTCAATGCTGAAAGACTATCGAAAAATTGAGTGTTGGCGACATTCAAAAATTAATGGAGGACCCGGGCATCGATCCCGGTACCTCTCGCATGCTAAGCGAGCGCTCTACCATGTGAGCTAGTCCCCCTCTTGGGTAATATGTCATTAAATAACGCCTTTATGCGTACAGATGTCATTCAGTCACTTTCTCGGTTCTAACTACAGTTCAACGTAGTATCGAGAACTACATTTGTAGACACAATGAGAAATAGGTGATCAAGGAAAAGGCAATCAAGGATCTAATGGAGATTTATTTATATTTAGCACAATTATGTGATATGCCTACAACTGCTTTGGCGGTCGCTCGTTAAAACAAAATGAATAAGGTCGAAACGTCCTACATGCATAAAAAGCCGCTAATGTGCATTCGCTAAAATTCCTTGAACAATATTATGGTAATATTTGAGAGTGAAATGGGACCAAAAAATATCCCGTGAGGCGGAGTCGAACCACCGACCTAGAGATGTCAGATTTTCTCATTCCACTACAGTCTCCCGCTCTACCAACTGAGCTATCACGGGGTCTGTATACAAATGGTTAAAATTGAGGATTTATACGTATTTGGATGTATTATACATTTAGTAATAAAAACAAAAAAGCGCCACCAATTGAATCTGAAACGTATATTAGGGGAAGGAGGGGCGATACTTTATTAAAATATTTCAATTAGCAAGAGTAGCACAGAAAACAAATAAGTAGAATGACGGATCGGTTGCGCTTAACATATCGCCTACAGCAATCAATACTATGAATTTGCGGATGCGTTCAATATATTAACAAGATAGCAGTGAGCGTTAAGTACCTAAAAATGATGGTCGTTACTAAGTCCTCGGTAGTATAGTGGTTAGTATCCCCGCCTGTCACGCGGGAGACCGGGGTTCGATTCCCCGCCGGGGAGGACATTATTTTTTACTTGGCTTTGGATTTTCAGTCTTTAATTGTCAATTTGACCGGTATAGTTACACCGGATAATACCTGTGTAAGGGTTTGAAACCAATCCAACTGTCATATTGTTCATGCCGTAGCATCTCCAGTGCATTTCACCAGACCAGTTAAGTTTTGAACACGTTCCCAACCGTCAAATTTGTCCATTTTTTAGAATTCATGACTGAGCATATTTTTGAAAAAAGACGCAAAGATCAACTAAATCTGACTATCACTGCATCATTAATCCTTTATGATAGATTGTTTACTCATTATTATAATACATCCCGAATGTGGTGAACGAGTTGAACTAATCACATTAAAATAAGCTTGAGAATGTCAATGAATGAAGGATTCTTGTAACATGTGTAAGGGCAGGACATACACTCGAATCGACACAATTTCCTTATTTCGTTCATATCAGACTCTATTCATTTTCAATGCTGAAAGACTATCGAAAAATTGAGTGTTGGCGACATTCAAAAATTAATGGAGGACCCGGGCATCGATCCCGGTACCTCTCGCATGCTAAGCGAGCGCTCTACCATGTGAGCTAGTCCCCCTCTTGGGTAATATGTCATTAAATAACGCCTTTATGCGTACAGATGTCATTCAGTCACTTTCTCGGTTCTAACTACAGTTCAACGTAGTATCGAGAACTACATTTGTAGACACAATGAGAAATAGGTGATCAAGGAAAAGGCAATCAAGGATCTAATGGAGATTTATTTATATTTAGCACAATTATGTGATATGCCTACAACTGCTTTGGCGGTCGCTCGTTAAAACAAAATGAATAAGGTCGAAACGTCCTACATGCATAAAAAGCCGCTAATGTGCATTCGCTAAAATTCCTTGAACAATATTATGGTAATATTTGAGAGTGAAATGGGACCAAAAAATATCCCGTGAGGCGGAGTCGAACCACCGACCTAGAGATGTCAGATTTTCTCATTCCACTACAGTCTCCCGCTCTACCAACTGAGCTATCACGGGGTCTGTATACAAATGGTTAAAATTGAGGATTTATACGTATTTGGATGTATTATACATTTAGTAATAAAAACAAAAAAGCGCCACCAATTGAATCTGAAACGTATATTAGGGGAAGGAGGGGCGATACTTTATTAAAATATTTCAATTAGCAAGAGTAGCACAGAAAACAAATAAGTAGAATGACGGATCGGTTGCGCTTAACATATCGCCTACAGCAATCAATACTATGAATTTGCGGATGCGTTCAATATATTAACAAGATAGCAGTGAGCGTTAAGTACCTAAAAATGATGGTCGTTACTAAGTCCTCGGTAGTATAGTGGTTAGTATCCCCGCCTGTCACGCGGGAGACCGGGGTTCGATTCCCCGCCGGGGAGGACATTATTTTTTACTTGGCTTTGGATTTTCAGTCTTTAATTGTCAATTTGACCGGTATAGTTACACCGGATAATACCTGTGTAAGGGTTTGAAACCAATCCAACTGTCATATTGTTCATGCCGTAGCATCTCCAGTGCATTTCACCAGACCAGTTAAGTTTTGAACACGTTCCCAACCGTCAAATTTGTCCATTTTTTAGAATTCATGACTGAGCATATTTTTGAAAAAAGACGCAAAGATCAACTAAATCTGACTATCACTGCATCATTAATCCTTTATGATAGATTGTTTACTCATTATTATAATACATCCCGAATGTGGGTGAACGAGTTGAACTAATCACATTAAAATAAGCTTGAGAATGTCAATGAATGAAGGATTCTTGTAACATGTGTAAGGGCAGGACATACACTCGAATCGACACAATTTCCTTATTTCGTTCATATCAGACTCTATTCATTTTCAATGCTGAAAGACTATCGAAAAATTGAGTGTTGGCGACATTCAAAAATTAATGGAGGACCCGGGCATCGATCCCGGTACCTCTCGCATGCTAAGCGAGCGCTCTACCATGTGAGCTAGTCCCCCTCTTGGGTAATATGTCATTAAATAACGCCTTTATGCGTACAGATGTCATTCAGTCACTTTCTCGGTTCTAACTACAGTTCAACGTAGTATCGAGAACTACATTTGTAGACACAATGAGAAATAGGGTGATCAAGGAAAAGGCAATCAAGGATCTAATGGAGATTTATTTATATTTAGCACAATTATGTGATATGCCTACAACTGCTTTGGCGGTCGCTCGTTAAAACAAAATGAATAAGGTCGAAACGTCCTACATGCATAAAAAGCCGCTAATGTGCATTCGCTAAAATTCCTTGAACAATATTATGGTAATATTTGAGAGTGAAATGGGACCAAAAAATATCCCGTGAGGGCGGAGTCGAACCACCGACCTAGAGATGTCAGATTTTCTCATTCCACTACAGTCTCCCGCTCTACCAACTGAGCTATTCACGGGGGTCTGTATACAAATGGTTAAAATTGAGGATTTATACGTATTTGGATGTATTATACATTTAGTAATAAAAACAAAAAAGCGCCACCAATTGAATCTGAAACGTATATTAGGGGAAGGAGGGGCGATACTTTATTAAAATATTTCAATTAGCAAGAGTAGCACAGAAAACAAATAAGTAGAATGACGGATCGGTTGCGCTTAACATATCGCCTACAGCAATCAATACTATGAATTTGCGGATGCGTTCAATATATTAACAAGATAGCAGTGAGCGTTAAGTACCTAAAAATGATGGTCGTTACTAAGTCCTCGGTAGTATAGTGGTTAGTATCCCCGCCTGTCACGCGGGAGACCGGGGTTCGATTCCCCGCCGGGGAGGACATTATTTTTTACTTGGCTTTGGATTTTCAGTCTTTAATTGTCAATTTGACCGGTATAGTTTACACCGGATAATACCTGTGTAAGGGTTTGAAAACCAATCCAACTAGTCATATTGTTCATGCCGTAGCATCTCCAGTGCATTTCACCAGACCAGTTAAGTTTTGAACACGTTCCCAACCGTCAAATTTGTCCATTTTTTAGAATTCATGACTGAGCATATTTTTGAAAAAAGACGCAAAGATCAACTAAATCTGACTATTCACTGCATCATTAATCCTTTATGATAGATTGTTTACTCATTATTATAATACATCCCGAATGTGTGTGAACGAGTTGAACTAATCACATTAAAATAAGCTTGAGAATGTCAATGAATGAAGGATTCTTGTAACATGTGTAAGGGCAGGACATACACTCGAATCGACACAATTTCCTTATTTCGTTCATATCAGACTCTATTCATTTTCAATGCTGAAAGACTATCGAAAAATTGAGTGTTGGCGACATTCAAAAATTAATGGAGGACCCGGGCATCGATCCCGGTACCTCTCGCATGCTAAGCGAGCGCTCTACCATGTGAGCTAGTCCCCCTCTTGGGTAAATATGTCATTAAATAACGCCTTTATGCGTACAGATGTCATTCAGTCACTTTCTCGGTTCTAACTACAGTTCAACGTAGTATCGAGAACTACATTTGTAGACACAATGAGAAATAGGTGATCAAGGAAAAGGCAATCAAGGATCTAATGGAGATTTATTTATATTTAGCACAATTATGTGATATGCCTACAACTGCTTTGGCGGTCGCTCGTTAAAACAAAATGAATAAAGGTCGAAACGTCCTACATGCATAAAAAGCCGCTAATGTGCATTCGCTAAAATTCCTTTGAACAATATTATGGTAAATATTTGAGAGTGAAATGGGACCAAAAAATATCCCGTGAGGCGGAGTCGAACCACCGACCTAGAGATGTCAGATTTTTCTCATTCCACTACAGTCTCCCGGCTCTACCAACTGAGCTATCACGGGTCTGTATACAAATGGTTAAAATTGAGGATTTATACGTATTTGGATGTATTATACATTTAGTAATAAAAACAAAAAAGCGCCACCAATTGAATCTGAAACGTATATTAGGGGAAGGAGGGGCGATACTTTATTAAAATATTTCAATTAGCAAGAGTAGCACAGAAAACAAATAAGTAGAATGACGGATCGGTTGCGCTTAACATATCGCCTACAGCAATCAATACTATGAATTTGCGGATGCGTTCAATATATTAACAAGATAGCAGTGAGCGTTAAGTACCCTAAAAATGATGGTCGTTACTAAGTCCTCGGTAGTATAGTGGTTAGTATCCCCGCCTGTCACGCGGGAGGACCGGGGTTCGATTCCCCGCCGGGGAGGACATTATTTTTTACTTGGCTTTGGATTTTCAGTCTTTAATTGTCAATTTGACCGGTATAGTTACACCGGATAATACCTGTGTAAAGGGTTTGAAACCCAATACCCAACCTGTCATATTGTTCATGCCGTAGCATCTCCCAGTGCATTTCACAGACCCAGTTAAGTTTTGAACACGTTCCCAACCGTCAAATTTTGTCCAATTTTTTAGATTCATGACTGAGCATATTTTTGAAAAAAGACGCAAAGATCAACTAAATCTGACTATCACTGCATCATTAATCCTTTTATGATAGATTGTTTACTCATTATTATAATACATCCCGAATGTGGTGAACGAGTTGAACTAATCACATTAAAATAAGCTTGAGAATGTCAATGAATGAAGGATTCTTGTAACATGTGTAAGGCGCATAAGGACATACACTCGAATCGACACAATTTCCTTATTTCGTTCATATCAGACTCTATTCAATTTTCAATGCTGAAAGGACTATCGAAAAATTGAGTGTTGGCGACATTCAAAAATTAATGGAGGACCCGGGCATCGATCCCGGTACCTCTCGCATGCTAAGCGAGCGCTCTACCATGTGAGCTAGTCCCCCCTCTTGGGTAATATGTCATTAAATAACGCCTTTATGCGTACAGATGTCATTCAGTCACTTTCTCGGTTCTAACTACAGTTCAACGTAGTATCGAGAACTACATTTGTAGACACAATGAGAAATAGGTGATCAAGGAAAAGGCAATCAAGGATCTAATGGAGATTTATTTATATTTAGCACAATTATGTGATATGCCTACAACTGCTTTGGCGGTCGCTCGTTAAAACAAAATGAATAAGGTCGAAACGTCCTACATGCATAAAAAGCCGCTAATGTGCATTCGCTAAAATTCCTTGAACAATATTATGGTAATATTTGAGAGTGAAATGGGACCAAAAAATATCCCGTGAGGCGGAGTCGAACCACCGACCTAGAGATGTCAGATTTTCTCATTCCACTACAGTCTCCCGCTCTACCAACTGAGCTATCACGGGGTCTTGTATACAAATGGTTAAAATTGAGGATTTATACGTATTTGGATGTATTATACATTTAGTAATAAAAACAAAAAAGCGCCACCAATTGAATCTGAAACGTATATTAGGGGAAGGAGGGGCGATACTTTATTAAAATATTTCAATTAGCAAGAGTAGCACAGAAAACAAATAAGTAGAATGACGGATCGGTTGCGCTTAACATATCGCCTACAGCAATCAATACTATGAATTTGCGGATGCGTTCAATATATTAACAAGATAGCAGTGAGCGTTAAGTACCTAAAAATGATGGTCGTTACTAAGTCCTCGGTTAGTATAGTGGTTAGTATCCCCGCCTGTCACGCGGGAGACCGGGGTTCGATTCCCCGCCGGGGGAGGACATTATTTTTTTACTTGGCTTTGGATTTTTCAGTCTTTAATTGTCAATTTGACCGGTATAGTTACACCGGATAATACCTGTGTAAGGGTTTGAAACCAATCCAACTGTCATATTGTTCATGCCGTAGCATCTCCAGTGCATTTCACCAGACCAGTTAAGTTTTGAACACGTTCCCAACCGTCAAATTTGTCCATTTTTAGAATTCATGACTGAGCATATTTTTGAAAAAAGACGCAAAGATCAACTAAATCTGACTATCACTGCATCATTAATCCTTTATGATAGATTGTTTTACTCATTATTATAATACATCCCGAATGTGGTGAACGAGTTGAACTAATCACATTAAAATAAGCTTGAGAATGTCAATGAATGAAGGATTCTTGTAACATGTGTAAGGGCAGGACATACACTCGAATCGACACAATTTCCTTATTTCGTTCATATCAGACTCTATTCATTTTCAATGCTGAAAGACTATCGAAAAATTGAGTGTTGGCGACATTCAAAAATTAATGGAGGACCCGGGCATCGATCCCGGTACCTCTCGCATG
>NC_086377.1:18450160-18473877 GCF_036588685.1 Mytilus trossulus | reverse complement strand
TTTTATGTTGGGCTTTATTGTCAATAAAAGAGGGACGAAATATATCATAGGGCGTCAAACTCATAAATCAAAAATAAACTGACAACGCCATGGCTTAAAAAGAACAAGTCAAACAGACAAACAATAGTACACATGACACAACATAGAAAACAAAAGAATAAACAACACGAACACGAACTGAACATTAAATTAATTTAACAAAAAAAGATTTTTGAAATGTGCATACAAGTACCACAAAATCGAGCATATAATAAACTTGCACATGTAAATCTTTTCCAGTCCAGACACAAGGACACGATTTAAACCAAACGCATTAATTGACCAATCAGGACATGTTTACTACAGCCAGCCAATACGTCTCGAGGTCGATAACTGTCGACAGTACCATGATGAATTTAGATGTACCTTCAAGTTCGGCTCATGGACATTTGACGGATTTAAAATTGATTTACAAAATAGAAGCCATGTCATAGAATTGTCAAACTTCCAACTACACACCAACTATGATATAATGAATACAAGCGTGGTGAGGAATGAGTTGTATTATGCGTGTTGTGTAGAATCGTATCCTGATATTACATACACAGTTAATTTGAAAAAAATAAAGACAGGATGGTTTGACAGACTTTAACTAAGTTTCATTCTTTGTAGATTTTTATTGTTTCCACGAAATATATTTGTATGTGCATTTACTTCAAATATGAAACGCACATCACGTTAGTACTAATCGATCTTTTTCTTTTTTTTTATTAGTATCAGTTCGAAGTGTTCACCCAGATCAATTTACAAATAATATATATATATATTAACAGAACAACATATTTTTCTTTTCTTTAGATGTGATTGTTGAGCTTTTGTCCGCCTTGTATTTATACTTTCGTTTTGAATCTTTCAAAAAATTTAATAAAGATAAATATTAAATCGCGAACTTTCAGCTTTGAGGAACTTGTCTTCCGTAAATAATATAATATCTTACACAAACATTACATGCAAGAGTGATATCAAAACCATTTTGAAAAGCATATTTATATAGTAACGAAAACCTTGTTGTAGGAATGTATATCTAAGAAGCCGGCTACGATATTTATGAATCTTAAATAAATCACTCGATGATTTGATGTGTTATCACCTTTAAAAACTTGTCCACATTCCTGTTAGCTGAAGTGAAAAAAGACGTTTTTTTAGGCCACACCAATTTAATTGCTCGTTCAACGGACCCGCGCCTGCACATATTTTTTTCAAAGCAGAAAAAAATAATTATGTACCCTCTTTGAATTCCCGCATTCAAAAATGAAATCATGTCCCTTTCAAACACCATTTTTTTGTAAAATTTATAAAAAAATATATTAAGATCACAGTCTGCAACTGCTTTTAATGAGTTTAAACCTATAAATCACCACACCACACTGTGTAAATATCTGAGTAAAAATTTCATTAAACATTAAACCTATACATCCCAAGTGGGAGTGCACCGATATAGATATATCGTATATCAGAGAAAAAAACATAACTGTACATTTCAATTTGGTTTTATAAAAGTATACAATGAAAATGCTGGTTTTTCAAATTCAGTTTGCTAGGATGTACAAAACATGCTAAATAAGGGTAAATAATAACATTTAAAGAAGACTCTAAAGTCAGAAACAGTTACAAACATTTTCTATGATGATAAAGCACTTTAATAGTGAAAACAATTGCAATACCCATGTTTATATTATAGAATGAATTTGGATTTATTTTTAGTTTTTTCATTTACAATTTATGTAGTATTATGAAAAATGCTCACATGATTCTCACGACCCTTTTATGGATTAAAAAAGTCATCGATAAACCCTGTAGTGCATGTACAAACAAAACTCCGGTACACATGAAAATTAATTGTCAAATTGTTTATACATGATTACACACACATTCTCTAATTATCATTAATAATTCTGGTTAAATTACACGAACGATTTAAACATTTGATCAAAAGCGTTATTGTTAATTTTGCCGGTTATTTTATCTTTTATAAACAATAATACTTCATTGACAGTTGACTTGACATATTACCGATATAAGAATGAGGCTTAGAAACGGGTAAATGCGAGGCTCTATGAAGCTTTTCCCCCGTTTCAGGCCGAATCCTTATATCGTTGATATGTCAAGTCAATGCATTTTTCTTGTCTTTATACTACAACGTAAAATAAACATTTTTAATTGCTGTTTAATGTGTTAATTTTATTATTTGAATTAAATATTGGGAAAGTTCCCCCTTTTATAAAATGTCCTCATATCATGTAGGCGGAGGAATAAGCAACACGATGAACTTCCATTACCTGTTGGAATTCGCAATCGATGGTGAACGAATTTGTTTGAAAATTAACTAAATTATTAACAATAAGCATAAAACACAATGATTTATAGTTTGCAGACCAAAAATAGTAACAAGTGAAATATGTTTTTGTTTTGTTCTATTTAAATTGCAAAAGAAATAAGTTTAAGTCGTTGTATACATCAAACGCAAGAACAAGTTGAATAGGTCGTATGAACAATTCATTATAATTTCGGCAATTTCTATTTAGATATTCATGAGGAAATATGATACCATGTCAGTGACTGTATATGGAGATATATGGTCAACAGATTTTGACTGCTCAAAAAGAACGTTGGTTTTAAGAAAAAGTATTTATAGACAAATCATAGCATTACACAGGCGTTTCATTTCATGCATCGTTCATATCATCTCCACTGAATATAAGTGCCATCATTACATTATGTTAATTTACAAATATCAGTAGAAATACAAAATATGCGCACGTTATCGTTTACGTGCACTTTTCAATTGAGCCGCGTCGAATAGAAATCGACCTTATGCAATTCGACGTCAAATTAACCGAGTAACGTTACGATAAAGTTTCACAAGTTTTCATACAGGTAGTTTCTGACGTTATAAAAAAAAAACATGTCGCTATCTTACAAAACTACGTATTTTCAAAAAAATATTGTGGGGACATTTCTGGTCGGATTTTAATGTACTAGGTACCAATAGAAGCAGAATTGTCACAGTTATATTTGTTTATTTGGATAGATTTTTGTTGTAAAATGTTTTAAATTTTTAGTAATATAACCAGTATTGTTTTTGTTCAGAAATTTCTTATGTATTTCAACGAAATTAAATTGTAAAAACTGTTATACATGTTCATAACATGAGAAACAAAAGTAATGGACGACAAAACTTTGACAAATAAAACTAGTATACTTTAGACGATTCTACGTCTTTTAACTCCGTATTTGTGAAAATCCAACATAATATGCATTCACAATTTTTAAAGCAATTGCTTTCATGCCGTCGTGTATGGCCATCTTTGTGACCCAGATCAGAGACTCCGCCCAGATCAAGCCATAATAGTATTTTGTTAAACAGGCTCCTGGTCTGTCATTCTTAAACACCTATGTATGTTTTCTAATGCAATACATAGCTTGAAACTTTTGAAAAACGTTAGTGGATTTAAGAAGTTTCAGCATACGTTCTTGTAGATGTATTTTTGTATTTAGGGGGACAACCGTTTGACTATCAAAAAAACATAGACGTCCGAGTGAAAACAAATGCATTTTTATACCTGCGATTCCGTTTTCCGTTCGTACGATGTTTCAACAAAATATGGAATCATTTCAGTTGTTGATTTAGTATTGAAAATTTTACTGAATTATCTTTTATAATATACGGTTTTATATGTTTAATTGGTGTTTTTTTTAAGAAAGAGGTCAGGTGCTCTTGTTCATTCATAAAATTGTCGTTCATTCATAAATTTATCGTAAAATCAAAATCACTACACAGGTAAGCAGTTTATACGTAGTGTCAAATGATTACCTGTAATCTAAAAATAGACAAAGTTAACTGACCTATTTTGTTGATTTGTTTGCGCAAATAATTTGGAGGAACGAAACCCTTGTTAAAAACATAACAATAAGTTTGTTTTCCTTTTTTGTCATAACTCCGTAAGATTTATCGATCACCTTACTAATGAAATGGACCCGTCCAAACGTGATAGATGCCAAGTCCAGATGAAGAGATATTTACAATTTGGAATTTTCTAGTTTCATAGGTTAAAAAAAGTACATCCTTTTTGGATATCATATTCAAAACTGGGTATGCATGACAAATGATGAAACCATTATCCTCGTCTTTCCAATGGACGAGTCTACTACGTTTGTTGACCCTCGACGGTCCACCGTGTTTGCAATTTTATTTCACATGTTTTCGAAATATTGAAGATCATTTTCACAATGTTTCCTGAAAATTGGATAAATATCAAAGCAA
Source organism: Mytilus trossulus (assembly GCF_036588685.1). Taxonomy (NCBI): domain Eukaryota; kingdom Metazoa; phylum Mollusca; class Bivalvia; order Mytilida; family Mytilidae; genus Mytilus; species Mytilus trossulus. Next base: position 18,469,574 of record NC_086377.1, on the reverse strand, counting down.
CTTAGAGCTGTTTGTTCTTGTTCGTATAATGACGATTTAATGTCATGTTTGTCTGTGATGGCTCCTCTTTTCGAGATTGCATGAGAATTATAGTTATCTCGTACCGCATGACGATGACACATGTATATCAACTGAGCAATAGTGTTTGGGACTTAGTTTTTAAGAAATGATGACAAAGTAACATTATGAAAATATTTTTAGTCAGTTGAAATATATATTTATTTTTTACATGTTTATGTCTTGTAAAATATTTTGTTTCTTTCCCGTTTTTCAACATTTGCGTCTGGAAATATGAAATGTTTTAACTGAAGTGTTAAATTTAAATTAATTATGAAAATTAAATCAATAAAGGAAATTATTGCCCAGTTACAAACACTACTAGGGGATAATCCATAATAATTTCTCTTGGAGTTATATGTTTCAGCACATGTATATTTGACCCCAACTTTAGCCTGGTAAACGTGTTGTCTCCTTGTGAAATATAATACATATTAAAAATGACTTTTTGCTAAAGTCTTTAATTGATATAAAGTTAAAACCTTCTTAATTCTCACTAGACAACACTCCTGTCATGTTTAATTCTTAAATATATGTGGATGAAAAAAAAAGTCCCCAAAACATAAACATGGCAGCAATTGCTTTTACAGCCTTTCAGGCTTTGATTTTTAGTGGGGTTTTATATGAAATTTGTAAAAAAAAAACATACGGGGAAACCATACAATGTTAATCTGAACAAATCGGTCCTTTGGCTAACGTATTCTATACATATAGGACAAAACTAGTATATTATTTCTGATAAGTTTAGTAAAAAATGACTACATTCTTTCACCATGTTCACGGAAACCGCTTTATCCGGTCCGACATGAACATTTCCAAATTATCTGGGAACCGTCACTTGCGTGTCGCGTGTCGTCTGCTTTAATAAAAAAAAAATCCTGAATCCTGTCCTTTTCTAAATAACATATTTCTCAAACTTAGTATCAGTTTTGGCTAACAGGAATACATTGTTTTGCTAAGGTATGTATTTCCTAATACGTTCTATATATTGAACTGTTTTTACGTTCAATATCTATTTTTACTATTTATACAAAGTGAAAGTACTATCTATTTTAGTAAAATTTATTTTCACTTCGTTCAGTGGCACATATCACCCGTCTTAAGAAATAATTGTATACAATTCTTAAGCTGAACTAAACTGAAGTAATATTCTGAAAAACTATTTCTAGTTTAAAACGAAATTTGTGCTGTATTGCAAAACTTTGCTACTTACAGTCATGACAATGACACACGCAAAAACAAAATTAAGTCAAAATTAATTCATATCATTGTACCGTTGCATTTTGGAAAATCTAAAAAGAAACATTAACACAAATATACAATATTAAACAAAGACAAAGACGTGCTCTAGGTGGATTTTGTACTATTTGTGTGCAATTTATCTGTTCTTAACTATTCAGAAATTTAGAAATGTTTTGCGTGTAATTTAGTTCAATGACATTTCTATTTAGAAATTGAAAGAAAGAGGGAAACATTTGCATAATACATGTGTACATGAATTTCGAAAACTAATAACTTTCAAAATAAAACCTTTTAAACCTTCTTTTTCATATCCCGACAACTTTAAAATTAGTATTCGGGCAATAAAATTCCTGATCTATGCATCCGTGGGTCTTACAATTTTTCGTCCGTCCGTCCGTCTGCGTGATTAAGGTAACAATTTGGGAAGATGTAAACTGTGATGTCGGATTTATAAATAATAAACTAAAATTTCATCTAAAAAAAACGTTTATTTTGAAATTTGAACTACTATAATTTACATAGATAGTATTTGAGATTTTGATCTACCTGTCACAAATCACTGGTGAACTATAATGGCACAAAGCGCGACAACCAGTCGTATATGAAATTTCTCTTGGTTCAATGTGTCTTTAATTTCATTCCTATTTAATGTTGTTGTAAATTTCTGAAATGGACTGGTTCAATAACATAGGATGCGAAGAACTAGAAAATGAAGCAGCTGCCTATTTTGAACAATATATAGGGTCAATACCAGAGGTTTTGGCATCAAGCAATAATGAACTGAATGTGTCTGATAACAGCGATTCCGATATTGAAAATGACGAATCTGATATTGAAAATACATGTGACACAGTTCAAGCTAGGGCCCGGGAATTTTATTCCACTTCCGTCATTCAAGATCAATCGGAAAATACATGTTCTCTTAATCAAAATGATGATTTAGAGGATCCTTCCCGACTTCGAATAAATGCTCTATTTGCTAACGACTGTAATTGTACAAAAAAATGTTTTACAAAGCTTTCCACTTTCAGAGAACAGACCTATGCTGTATCGTTATCTGTTTGTGAATTTACAAAAGCAGAGCGTGACATATACTTGCTTTCAAAATTTGAAAGCTTAGAAATAGCTTCGGTTTTCAGAAGAGGAAAGAGAGAACGAAAACGATACCGATATTCTTTTCAAGGAGTTGAGATATGCGAGTTCACATGGAGAAATATTTATAACATTGGGAGGAGCGAATTCAAAAGTTTAAAACAGCACTTAAATATGCATATGATGTAACTCCTCGATCACATGGTCTTAGTGGAAGAAAATCGAATCACGGACATTCATTTGAAGTGATTGAAAATACGATTTATCAAGCGGTATGCTGATGAATTGGGTCTCCCTCTTCCGGCTGCGCCTCGGGCAACCGACAATATCCCTCCTATTCTACTACCTTGTAGCGAGAGCAAGAAATATGTACACTCCAAATATGTTAATTCGTGCGTTAACTCAGAACAACAATATGTTCAACTAACCGTAATTAAAGAAGTTTGGAATGCATGTGTCCCTCATATTCAATTTATGAAACCAAAGACGGATCTGTGTAAAACGTATTTTCAGTTGAAGGAGGATATTTCCGGATCTATTTCAGAAGACGCGAAATTAGTGACAACTCAAAAATTAATTGACCATATACAGTCTGCGCGGACGGAGCGTGAATATTATTGACCCTATATAATGTTCAAAATAGGCAGCTGCTTCATTTTCTAGTTCTCTTCATCTTTTATATATGCTTTGGATTTCAAATATTTTGGCCACGAGCATCACTGAAGAGACATGTATTGTCGAAATGCGCATCTGGTGCAACAAAATTGGTACCGTTGATTTTATTATAAATTATGTACACAAAGATCACGCGATGAATTAAAGTTAGCTGAGTCTCCAATAGGAAAGTATAACACTCCATGTTCAAAAAATTTTGAAAATGTTAATTACACTTTTGCCTTTTCACAATATGTAAATTTGCCACATTCGTCTCAACAAGTTGGAGCTCTTTACTTTTTAACACCTTGAAAGGTTCAAATATTTGGAGTTTAAAACTTTCCAATGCAAACTAATTATTTGATTGATGAGCAACAAACCATCGGAGAAAATGGAAGTCGGAAACATGGACCCAATGCTGTTTCAAGTATGCTCCACCATTATCTGCATTGTAATACTTACGGCGAAAAAGCGTGTCATTTTCATGCTGATAATTCCGTGGGGCAAAACAAAAATAAAACTACTTTACATTATCTGTTGTGGAGGTGCGCAAAGGGTTTAAATAAAACTATTAATTTGCATTTTATGATTGCTGGGCACACAAAATGTTTATGTGACGCGTTTTGGCATGTTGAAATTTTATTTTAGAAAGTCGGACGTGAACACTGTTTCGCAACTGGTTAACATTGTTGACAATTCTGCCAAATGCAATAGGTCAGAAGTTTTCAATGAAAATGAAGATGACGAAAACAGCATAAAGTTGTACAGATGCGATAATTTCTTCACTAAATATTTTAAACCACTCAGAGGTATAGGAAAATGCCATCGCTTCAGATTTACCAGTGACGAAGTAGGAGTCGTATTTGCGAGAGAAACTCTTGATGAACCGGAGAAGCACTGGTCCTCCTAAAGGTGTCAGACCACCAATTACTCCGTCCAATTTAGAACGTATGTAAAAGTAGACCTACTCTGACACAAAATAGTGCTTTTGATGTCCTTGTTTACTTAAACTAACAAACAAATTTGCAGAAATGAAACTTTTGGTGAAAGATAAATATATCTAGATCATTTTGAGCCAAAATTTACTTGTCTATGAGTTTACATTAAAAATTGAGGATTAATGCGCTCCATAGTATGCTAATTTTAGATTTCCAGAAAACCAGGTTTTTGTTTTGGAGTACTTCTATTTAAAGGTCAGTTATTTTGTTAGAAGGCTTTAAAGGTATGCTGAAAATTGGCATGTAGAAAGCTGAAACATGTACAATTCAGGATATACCTGGTTTCTATGAAGTTAAACTTAAGGTAAAAATTTTAGAAAGCTGTGACAATTGCAAAATTTGGTTGAACAGATAGGGATTTATAATTGGTGGTCTGACACCTTTAAGAGAAATGCGGTGAAACCCAAAATTCAGAAAACAATTGATTTTTTGGTCTTAACAAATTATTTGAAATAGTAGTAGCCACATTTTAATCTTTTTGGGGGTAAAAAGTCTCATATTGCAAATTTGTAGCCGTAAACCTGAATTTGTGCTATTTTTAGCTTTTCCCACCCTGACAATATGCTTTCATATAAAAAATGTTATAAATTGTTATAAATGCACAGTAAGTTGTTTCTGTGGTGTTAAACATTAAAACATAGGTTGATTACTACCCCCAAAAAAATTGTTGTCATGAAGATTTAATGAAATTATTTGATTTTTACCCCTTATATCATTGCGGCATACCATGTATATAGCAGATAACATAGCCTGATATAAACACTGCATAAACTAACAAAAATCTCATTTATTATCTCAAATGAAAGTTTTATATCTTAAATTTTATTGACTGATAGTAAATAAAACAGTTAGATGGCCAAAACTGCACTTTTGATCAGTTTATAGTCACATTACTGACACCAGGTGTAAAAAAGGGGGGTCAATATTCCTTGATTCTTCAATACCTTTGATTTTTTACTAAACTCATTGTAAAAATTGTGGAAAGTCTTTAAAGCAGTAGAACAAACAAGGAACAATCAACAAAAACTGATCTTGACATTGAATGTTTATGTACCTCTAGTCCAAAATGAGATTTTCAAGTATTTTCTAGCAAAGGCTTACATTACAGTCAGTTTAAATTGAGCTGTGAAATTTGTAATATGAGTCGCATTATGCTCAGGAAGGATTTTTTTTAATACAAATTGACTAAGGATTAAGAAAAAACAAAACAAAAGATTTCTGATCAACTTTTTTGGCTCTTTAAGAGAAATGCGGTGAAACCCAAAATTCAGAAAACAATTGATTTTTTGGTCTTAACAAATTATTTGAAATAGTAGTAGCCACATTTTAATCTTTTTGGGGGTAAAAAGTCTCATATTGCAAATTTGTAGCCGTAAACCTGAATTTGTGCTATTTTTAGCTTTTCCCACCCTGACAATATGCTTTCATATAAAAAATGTTATAAATTGTTATAAATGCACAGTAAGTTGTTTCTGTGGTGTTAAACATTAAAACATAGGTTGATTACTACCCCCAAAAAAATTGTTGTCATGAAGATTTAATGAAATTATTTGATTTTTACCCCTTATATCATTGCGGCATACCATGTATATAGCAGATAACATAGCCTGATATAAACACTGCATAAACTAACAAAAATCTCATTTATTATCTCAAATGAAAGTTTTATATCTTAAATTTTATTGACTGATAGTAAATAAAACAGTTAGATGGCCAAAACTGCACTTTTGATCAGTTTATAGTCACATTACTGACACCAGGTGTAAAAAAGGGGGGTCAATATTCCTTGATTCTTCAATACCTTTGATTTTTTACTAAACTCATTGTAAAAATTGTGGAAAGTCTTTAAAGCAGTAGAACAAACAAGGAACAATCAACAAAAACTGATCTTGACATTGAATGTTTATGTACCTCTAGTCCAAAATGAGATTTTCAAGTATTTTCTAGCAAAGGCTTACATTACAGTCAGTTTAAATTGAGCTGTGAAATTTGTAATATGAGTCGCATTATGCTCAGGAAGGATTTTTTTTAATACAAATTGACTAAGGATTAAGAAAAAACAAAACAAAAGATTTCTGATCAACTTTTTTGGCTCTTTAGGTGTCAGACCACCTATTACTCCGTCCAATTTAGAACGTATGTAAAAGTAGACCTACTCTGACACAAAATAGTGCTTTTGATGTCCTTGTTTACTTAAACTAACAAACAAATTTGCAGAAATGAAACTTTTGGTGAAAGATAAATATATCTAGATCATTTTGAGCCAAAATTTACTTGTCTATGAGTTTACATTAAAAATTGAGGATTAATGCGCTCCATAGTATGCTAATTTTAGATTTCCAGAAAACCAGGTTTTTGTTTTGGAGTACTTCTATTTAAAGGTCAGTTATTTTGTTAGAAGGCTTTAAAGGTATGCTGAAAATTGGCATGTAGAAAGCTGAAACATGTACAATTCAGGATATACCTGGTTTCTATGAAGTTAAACTTAAGGTAAAAATTTTAGAAAGCTGTGACAATTGCAAAATTTGGTTGAACAGATAGGGATTTATAATTGGTGGTCTGACACCTTTAAGAGAAATGCGGTGAAACCCAAAATTCAGAAAACAATTGATTTTTTGGTCTTAACAAATTATTTGAAATAGTAGTAGCCACATTTTAATCTTTTTGGGGGTAAAAAGTCTCATATTGCAAATTTGTAGCCGTAAACCTGAATTTGTGCTATTTTTAGCTTTTCCCACCCTGACAATATGCTTTCATATAAAAAATGTTATAAATTGTTATAAATGCACAGTAAGTTGTTTCTGTGGTGTTAAACATTAAAACATAGGTTGATTACTACCCCCAAAAAAATTGTTGTCATGAAGATTTAATGAAATTATTTGATTTTTACCCCTTATATCATTGCGGCATACCATGTATATAGCAGATAACATAGCCTGATATAAACACTGCATAAACTAACAAAAATCTCATTTATTATCTCAAATGAAAGTTTTATATCTTAAATTTTATTGACTGATAGTAAATAAAACAGTTAGATGGCCAAAACTGCACTTTTGATCAGTTTATAGTCACATTACTGACACCAGGTGTAAAAAAGGGGGGTCAATATTCCTTGATTCTTCAATACCTTTGATTTTTTACTAAACTCATTGTAAAAATTGTGGAAAGTCTTTAAAGCAGTAGAACAAACAAGGAACAATCAACAAAAACTGATCTTGACATTGAATGTTTATGTACCTCTAGTCCAAAATGAGATTTTCAAGTATTTTCTAGCAAAGGCTTACATTACAGTCAGTTTAAATTGAGCTGTGAAATTTGTAATATGAGTCGCATTATGCTCAGGAAGGATTTTTTTTAATACAAATTGACTAAGGATTAAGAAAAAACAAAACAAAAGATTTCTGATCAACTTTTTTGGCTCTTTAGGTGTCAGACCACCTATTACTCCGTCCAATTTAGAACGTATGTAAAAGTAGACCTACTCTGACACAAAATAGTGCTTTTGATGTCCTTGTTTACTTAAACTAACAAACAAATTTGCAGAAATGAAACTTTTGGTGAAAGATAAATATATCTAGATCATTTTGAGCCAAAATTTACTTGTCTATGAGTTTACATTAAAAATTGAGGATTAATGCGCTCCATAGTATGCTAATTTTAGATTTCCAGAAAACCAGGTTTTTGTTTTGGAGTACTTCTATTTAAAGGTCAGTTATTTTGTTAGAAGGCTTTAAAGGTATGCTGAAAATTGGCATGTAGAAAGCTGAAACATGTACAATTCAGGATATACCTGGTTTCTATGAAGTTAAACTTAAGGTAAAAATTTTAGAAAGCTGTGACAATTGCAAAATTTGGTTGAACAGATAGGGATTTATAATTGGTGGTCTGACACCTTTAAGAGAAATGCGGTGAAACCCAAAATTCAGAAAACAATTGATTTTTTGGTCTTAACAAATTATTTGAAATAGTAGTAGCCACATTTTAATCTTTTTGGGGGTAAAAAGTCTCATATTGCAAATTTGTAGCCGTAAACCTGAATTTGTGCTATTTTTAGCTTTTCCCACCCTGACAATATGCTTTCATATAAAAAATGTTATAAATTGTTATAAATGCACAGTAAGTTGTTTCTGTGGTGTTAAACATTAAAACATAGGTTGATTACTACCCCCAAAAAAATTGTTGTCATGAAGATTTAATGAAATTATTTGATTTTTACCCCTTATATCATTGCGGCATACCATGTATATAGCAGATAACATAGCCTGATATAAACACTGCATAAACTAACAAAAATCTCATTTATTATCTCAAATGAAAGTTTTATATCTTAAATTTTATTGACTGATAGTAAATAAAACAGTTAGATGGCCAAAACTGCACTTTTGATCAGTTTATAGTCACATTACTGACACCAGGTGTAAAAAAGGGGGGTCAATATTCCTTGATTCTTCAATACCTTTGATTTTTTACTAAACTCATTGTAAAAATTGTGGAAAGTCTTTAAAGCAGTAGAACAAACAAGGAACAATCAACAAAAACTGATCTTGACATTGAATGTTTATGTACCTCTAGTCCAAAATGAGATTTTCAAGTATTTTCTAGCAAAGGCTTACATTACAGTCAGTTTAAATTGAGCTGTGAAATTTGTAATATGAGTCGCATTATGCTCAGGAAGGATTTTTTTTAATACAAATTGACTAAGGATTAAGAAAAAACAAAACAAAAGATTTCTGATCAACTTTTTTGGCTCTTTAGGTGTCAGACCACCTATTACTCCGTCCAATTTAGAACGTATGTAAAAGTAGACCTACTCTGACACAAAATAGTGCTTTTGATGTCCTTGTTTACTTAAACTAACAAACAAATTTGCAGAAATGAAACTTTTGGTGAAAGATAAATATATCTAGATCATTTTGAGCCAAAATTTACTTGTCTATGAGTTTACATTAAAAATTGAGGATTAATGCGCTCCATAGTATGCTAATTTTAGATTTCCAGAAAACCAGGTTTTTGTTTTGGAGTACTTCTATTTAAAGGTCAGTTATTTTGTTAGAAGGCTTTAAAGGTATGCTGAAAATTGGCATGTAGAAAGCTGAAACATGTACAATTCAGGATATACCTGGTTTCTATGAAGTTAAACTTAAGGTAAAAATTTTAGAAAGCTGTGACAATTGCAAAATTTGGTTGAACAGATAGGGATTTATAATTGGTGGTCTGACACCTTTAAGAGAAATGCGGTGAAACCCAAAATTCAGAAAACAATTGATTTTTTGGTCTTAACAAATTATTTGAAATAGTAGTAGCCACATTTTAATCTTTTTGGGGGTAAAAAGTCTCATATTGCAAATTTGTAGCCGTAAACCTGAATTTGTGCTATTTTTAGCTTTTCCCACCCTGACAATATGCTTTCATATAAAAAATGTTATAAATTGTTATAAATGCACAGTAAGTTGTTTCTGTGGTGTTAAACATTAAAACATAGGTTGATTACTACCCCCAAAAAAATTGTTGTCATGAAGATTTAATGAAATTATTTGATTTTTACCCCTTATATCATTGCGGCATACCATGTATATAGCAGATAACATAGCCTGATATAAACACTGCATAAACTAACAAAAATCTCATTTATTATCTCAAATGAAAGTTTTATATCTTAAATTTTATTGACTGATAGTAAATAAAACAGTTAGATGGCCAAAACTGCACTTTTGATCAGTTTATAGTCACATTACTGACACCAGGTGTAAAAAAGGGGGGTCAATATTCCTTGATTCTTCAATACCTTTGATTTTTTACTAAACTCATTGTAAAAATTGTGGAAAGTCTTTAAAGCAGTAGAACAAACAAGGAACAATCAACAAAAACTGATCTTGACATTGAATGTTTATGTACCTCTAGTCCAAAATGAGATTTTCAAGTATTTTCTAGCAAAGGCTTACATTACAGTCAGTTTAAATTGAGCTGTGAAATTTGTAATATGAGTCGCATTATGCTCAGGAAGGATTTTTTTTAATACAAATTGACTAAGGATTAAGAAAAAACAAAACAAAAGATTTCTGATCAACTTTTTTGGCTCTTTAAGAGAAATGCGGTGAAACCCAAAATTCAGAAAACAATTGATTTTTTGGTCTTAACAAATTATTTGAAATAGTAGTAGCCACATTTTAATCTTTTTGGGGGTAAAAAGTCTCATATTGCAAATTTGTAGCCGTAAACCTGAATTTGTGCTATTTTTAGCTTTTCCCACCCTGACAATATGCTTTCATATAAAAAATGTTATAAATTGTTATAAATGCACAGTAAGTTGTTTCTGTGGTGTTAAACATTAAAACATAGGTTGATTACTACCCCCAAAAAAATTGTTGTCATGAAGATTTAATGAAATTATTTGATTTTTACCCCTTATATCATTGCGGCATACCATGTATATAGCAGATAACATAGCCTGATATAAACACTGCATAAACTAACAAAAATCTCATTTATTATCTCAAATGAAAGTTTTATATCTTAAATTTTATTGACTGATAGTAAATAAAACAGTTAGATGGCCAAAACTGCACTTTTGATCAGTTTATAGTCACATTACTGACACCAGGTGTAAAAAAGGGGGGTCAATATTCCTTGATTCTTCAATACCTTTGATTTTTTACTAAACTCATTGTAAAAATTGTGGAAAGTCTTTAAAGCAGTAGAACAAACAAGGAACAATCAACAAAAACTGATCTTGACATTGAATGTTTATGTACCTCTAGTCCAAAATGAGATTTTCAAGTATTTTCTAGCAAAGGCTTACATTACAGTCAGTTTAAATTGAGCTGTGAAATTTGTAATATGAGTCGCATTATGCTCAGGAAGGATTTTTTTTAATACAAATTGACTAAGGATTAAGAAAAAACAAAACAAAAGATTTCTGATCAACTTTTTTGGCTCTTTAGGTGTCAGACCACCTATTACTCCGTCCAATTTAGAACGTATGTAAAAGTAGACCTACTCTGACACAAAATAGTGCTTTTGATGTCCTTGTTTACTTAAACTAACAAACAAATTTGCAGAAATGAAACTTTTGGTGAAAGATAAATATATCTAGATCATTTTGAGCCAAAATTTACTTGTCTATGAGTTTACATTAAAAATTGAGGATTAATGCGCTCCATAGTATGCTAATTTTAGATTTCCAGAAAACCAGGTTTTTGTTTTGGAGTACTTCTATTTAAAGGTCAGTTATTTTGTTAGAAGGCTTTAAAGGTATGCTGAAAATTGGCATGTAGAAAGCTGAAACATGTACAATTCAGGATATACCTGGTTTCTATGAAGTTAAACTTAAGGTAAAAATTTTAGAAAGCTGTGACAATTGCAAAATTTGGTTGAACAGATAGGGATTTATAATTGGTGGTCTGACACCTTTAAGAGAAATGCGGTGAAACCCAAAATTCAGAAAACAATTGATTTTTTGGTCTTAACAAATTATTTGAAATAGTAGTAGCCACATTTTAATCTTTTTGGGGGTAAAAAGTCTCATATTGCAAATTTGTAGCCGTAAACCTGAATTTGTGCTATTTTTAGCTTTTCCCACCCTGACAATATGCTTTCATATAAAAAATGTTATAAATTGTTATAAATGCACAGTAAGTTGTTTCTGTGGTGTTAAACATTAAAACATAGGTTGATTACTACCCCCAAAAAAATTGTTGTCATGAAGATTTAATGAAATTATTTGATTTTTACCCCTTATATCATTGCGGCATACCATGTATATAGCAGATAACATAGCCTGATATAAACACTGCATAAACTAACAAAAATCTCATTTATTATCTCAAATGAAAGTTTTATATCTTAAATTTTATTGACTGATAGTAAATAAAACAGTTAGATGGCCAAAACTGCACTTTTGATCAGTTTATAGTCACATTACTGACACCAGGTGTAAAAAAGGGGGGTCAATATTCCTTGATTCTTCAATACCTTTGATTTTTTACTAAACTCATTGTAAAAATTGTGGAAAGTCTTTAAAGCAGTAGAACAAACAAGGAACAATCAACAAAAACTGATCTTGACATTGAATGTTTATGTACCTCTAGTCCAAAATGAGATTTTCAAGTATTTTCTAGCAAAGGCTTACATTACAGTCAGTTTAAATTGAGCTGTGAAATTTGTAATATGAGTCGCATTATGCTCAGGAAGGATTTTTTTTAATACAAATTGACTAAGGATTAAGAAAAAACAAAACAAAAGATTTCTGATCAACTTTTTTGGCTCTTTAGGTGTCAGACCACCTATTACTCCGTCCAATTTAGAACGTATGTAAAAGTAGACCTACTCTGACACAAAATAGTGCTTTTGATGTCCTTGTTTACTTAAACTAACAAACAAATTTGCAGAAATGAAACTTTTGGTGAAAGATAAATATATCTAGATCATTTTGAGCCAAAATTTACTTGTCTATGAGTTTACATTAAAAATTGAGGATTAATGCGCTCCATAGTATGCTAATTTTAGATTTCCAGAAAACCAGGTTTTTGTTTTGGAGTACTTCTATTTAAAGGTCAGTTATTTTGTTAGAAGGCTTTAAAGGTATGCTGAAAATTGGCATGTAGAAAGCTGAAACATGTACAATTCAGGATATACCTGGTTTCTATGAAGTTAAACTTAAGGTAAAAATTTTAGAAAGCTGTGACAATTGCAAAATTTGGTTGAACAGATAGGGATTTATAATTGGTGGTCTGACACCTTTAAGAGAAATGCGGTGAAACCCAAAATTCAGAAAACAATTGATTTTTTGGTCTTAACAAATTATTTGAAATAGTAGTAGCCACATTTTAATCTTTTTGGGGGTAAAAAGTCTCATATTGCAAATTTGTAGCCGTAAACCTGAATTTGTGCTATTTTTAGCTTTTCCCACCCTGACAATATGCTTTCATATAAAAAATGTTATAAATTGTTATAAATGCACAGTAAGTTGTTTCTGTGGTGTTAAACATTAAAACATAGGTTGATTACTACCCCCAAAAAAATTGTTGTCATGAAGATTTAATGAAATTATTTGATTTTTACCCCTTATATCATTGCGGCATACCATGTATATAGCAGATAACATAGCCTGATATAAACACTGCATAAACTAACAAAAATCTCATTTATTATCTCAAATGAAAGTTTTATATCTTAAATTTTATTGACTGATAGTAAATAAAACAGTTAGATGGCCAAAACTGCACTTTTGATCAGTTTATAGTCACATTACTGACACCAGGTGTAAAAAAGGGGGGTCAATATTCCTTGATTCTTCAATACCTTTGATTTTTTACTAAACTCATTGTAAAAATTGTGGAAAGTCTTTAAAGCAGTAGAACAAACAAGGAACAATCAACAAAAACTGATCTTGACATTGAATGTTTATGTACCTCTAGTCCAAAATGAGATTTTCAAGTATTTTCTAGCAAAGGCTTACATTACAGTCAGTTTAAATTGAGCTGTGAAATTTGTAATATGAGTCGCATTATGCTCAGGAAGGATTTTTTTTAATACAAATTGACTAAGGATTAAGAAAAAACAAAACAAAAGATTTCTGATCAACCTTTTTGGCTCTTTAAGAGAAATGCGGTGAAACCCAAAATTCAGAAAACAATTGATTTTTTGGTCTTAACAAATTATTTGAAATAGTAGTAGCCACATTTTAATCTTTTTGGGGGTAAAAAGTCTCATATTGCAAATTTGTAGCCGTAAACCTGAATTTGTGCTATTTTTAGCTTTTCCCACCCTGACAATATGCTTTCATATAAAAAATGTTATAAATTGTTATAAATGCACAGTAAGTTGTTTCTGTGGTGTTAAACATTAAAACATAGGTTGATTACTACCCCCAAAAAAATTGTTGTCATGAAGATTTAATGAAATTATTTGATTTTTACCCCTTATATCATTGCGGCATACCATGTATATAGCAGATAACATAGCCTGATATAAACACTGCATAAACTAACAAAAATCTCATTTATTATCTCAAATGAAAGTTTTATATCTTAAATTTTATTGACTGATAGTAAATAAAACAGTTAGATGGCCAAAACTGCACTTTTGATCAGTTTATAGTCACATTACTGACACCAGGTGTAAAAAAGGGGGGTCAATATTCCTTGATTCTTCAATACCTTTGATTTTTTACTAAACTCATTGTAAAAATTGTGGAAAGTCTTTAAAGCAGTAGAACAAACAAGGAACAATCAACAAAAACTGATCTTGACATTGAATGTTTATGTACCTCTAGTCCAAAATGAGATTTTCAAGTATTTTCTAGCAAAGGCTTACATTACAGTCAGTTTAAATTGAGCTGTGAAATTTGTAATATGAGTCGCATTATGCTCAGGAAGGATTTTTTTTAATACAAATTGACTAAGGATTAAGAAAAAACAAAACAAAAGATTTCTGATCAACTTTTTTGGCTCTTTAGGTGTCAGACCACCTATTACTCCGTCCAATTTAGAACGTATGTAAAAGTAGACCTACTCTGACACAAAATAGTGCTTTTGATGTCCTTGTTTACTTAAACTAACAAACAAATTTGCAGAAATGAAACTTTTGGTGAAAGATAAATATATCTAGATCATTTTGAGCCAAAATTTACTTGTCTATGAGTTTACATTAAAAATTGAGGATTAATGCGCTCCATAGTATGCTAATTTTAGATTTCCAGAAAACCAGGTTTTTGTTTTGGAGTACTTCTATTTAAAGGTCAGTTATTTTGTTAGAAGGCTTTAAAGGTATGCTGAAAATTGGCATGTAGAAAGCTGAAACATGTACAATTCAGGATATACCTGGTTTCTATGAAGTTAAACTTAAGGTAAAAATTTTAGAAAGCTGTGACAATTGCAAAATTTGGTTGAACAGATAGGGATTTATAATTGGTGGTCTGACACCTTTAAGAGAAATGCGGTGAAACCCAAAATTCAGAAAACAATTGATTTTTTGGTCTTAACAAATTATTTGAAATAGTAGTAGCCACATTTTAATCTTTTTGGGGGTAAAAAGTCTCATATTGCAAATTTGTAGCCGTAAACCTGAATTTGTGCTATTTTTAGCTTTTCCCACCCTGACAATATGCTTTCATATAAAAAATGTTATAAATTGTTATAAATGCACAGTAAGTTGTTTCTGTGGTGTTAAACATTAAAACATAGGTTGATTACTACCCCCAAAAAAATTGTTGTCATGAAGATTTAATGAAATTATTTGATTTTTACCCCTTATATCATTGCGGCATACCATGTATATAGCAGATAACATAGCCTGATATAAACACTGCATAAACTAACAAAAATCTCATTTATTATCTCAAATGAAAGTTTTATATCTTAAATTTTATTGACTGATAGTAAATAAAACAGTTAGATGGCCAAAACTGCACTTTTGATCAGTTTATAGTCACATTACTGACACCAGGTGTAAAAAAGGGGGGTCAATATTCCTTGATTCTTCAATACCTTTGATTTTTTACTAAACTCATTGTAAAAATTGTGGAAAGTCTTTAAAGCAGTAGAACAAACAAGGAACAATCAACAAAAACTGATCTTGACATTGAATGTTTATGTACCTCTAGTCCAAAATGAGATTTTCAAGTATTTTCTAGCAAAGGCTTACATTACAGTCAGTTTAAATTGAGCTGTGAAATTTGTAATATGAGTCGCATTATGCTCAGGAAGGATTTTTTTTAATACAAATTGACTAAGGATTAAGAAAAAACAAAACAAAAGATTTCTGATCAACTTTTTTGGCTCTTTAGGTGTCAGACCACCTATTACTCCGTCCAATTTAGAACGTATGTAAAAGTAGACCTACTCTGACACAAAATAGTGCTTTTGATGTCCTTGTTTACTTAAACTAACAAACAAATTTGCAGAAATGAAACTTTTGGTGAAAGATAAATATATCTAGATCATTTTGAGCCAAAATTTACTTGTCTATGAGTTTACATTAAAAATTGAGGATTAATGCGCTCCATAGTATGCTAATTTTAGATTTCCAGAAAACAGGTTTTTGTTTGGAGTACTTCTATTTAAAGGTCAGTTATTTTGTTAGAAGGCTTTAAAGGTATGCTGAAAATTGGCATGTAGAAAGCTGAAACATGTACAATTCAGGATATACCTGGTTTCTATGAAGTTAAACTTAAGGTAAAAATTTTAGAAAGCTGTGACAATTGCAAAATTTGGTTGAACAGATAGGGATTTATAATTGGTGGTCTGACACCTTTAAGAGAAATGCGGTGAAACCCAAAATTCAGAAAACAATTGATTTTTTGGTCTTAACAAATTATTTGAAATAGTAGTAGCCACATTTTAATCTTTTTGGGGGTAAAAGTCTCATATTGCAAATTTGTAGCCGTAAACCTGAATTTGTGCTATTTTTAGCTTTTCCCACCCTGACAATATGCTTTCATATAAAAAATGTTATAAATTGTTATAAATGCACAGTAAGTTGTTTCTGTGGTGTTAAACATTAAAACATAGGTTGATTACTACCCCCAAAAAAATTGTTGTCATGAAGATTTAATGAAATTATTTGATTTTTACCCCTTATATCATTGCGGCATACCATGTATATAGCAGATAACATAGCCTGATATAAACACTGCATAAACTAACAAAAATCTCATTTATTATCTCAAATGAAAGTTTTATATCTTAAATTTATTGACTGATAGTAAATAAAACAGTTAGATGGCCAAAACTGCACTTTTGATCAGTTTATAGTCACATTACTGACACCAGGTGTAAAAAAGGGGGGTCAATATTCCTTGATTCTTCAATACCTTTGATTTTTTACTAAACTCATTGTAAAAATTGTGGAAAGTCTTTAAAGCAGTAGAACAAACAAGGAACAATCAACAAAAACTGATCTTGACATTGAATGTTTATGTACCTCTAGTCCAAAATGAGATTTTCAAGTATTTTCTAGCAAGGCTTACATTACAGTCAGTTTAAATTGAGCTGTGAAATTGTAATATGAGTCGCATTATGCTCAGGAAGGATTTTTTTTAATACAAATTGACTAAGGATTAAGAAAAAACAAAACAAAAGATTTCTGATCAACTTTTTTGGCTCTTTAAGAGAAATGCGGTGAAACCCAAAATTCAGAAAACAATTGATTTTTTGGTCTTAACAAATTATTTGAAATAGTAGTAGCCACATTTTAATCTTTTTGGGGGTAAAAAGTCTCATATTGCAAATTTGTAGCCGTAAACCTGAATTTGTGCTATTTTTAGCTTTTCCCACCCTGACAATATGCTTTCATATAAAAAATGTTATAAATTGTTTATAAATGCACAGTAAGTTGTTTCTGTGGTGTTAAACATTAAAACATAGGTTGATTACTACCCCCAAAAAAATTGTTGTCATGAAGATTTAATGAAATTATTTGATTTTTACCCCTTATATCATTGCGGCATACCATGTATATAGCAGATAACATAGCCTGATATAAACACTGCATAAACTAACAAAAATCTCATTTATTATCTCAAATGAAAAGTTTTATATCTTAAATTTATTGACTGATAGTAAATAAAACAGTTAGATGGCCAAAACTGCACTTTTGATCAGTTTATAGTCACATTACTGACACCAGGTGTAAAAAAGGGGGTCAATATTCCTTGATTCTTCAATACCTTTGATTTTTTACTAAACTCATTGTAAAAATTGTGGAAAGTCTTTAAAGCAGTAGAACAAACAAGGAACAATCAACAAAAACTGATCTTGACATTGAATGTTTATGTACCTCTAGTCCAAAATGAGATTTTCAAGTATTTTCTAGCAAAGGCTTACATTACAGTCAGTTTAAATTGAGCTGTGAAATTTGTAATATGAGTCGCATTATGCTCAGGAAGGATTTTTTTTAATACAAATTGACTAAGGATTAAGAAAAAACAAAACAAAAGATTTCTGATCAACTTTTTTTGGCTCTTTAGGTGTCAGACCACCTATTACTCGTCCAATTTAGAACGTATGTAAAAGTAGACCTACTCTGACACAAAATAGTGCTTTTGATGTCCTTGTTTACTTAAACTAACAAACAAATTTGCAGAAATGAAACTTTTGGTGAAAGATAAATATATCTAGATCATTTTGAGCCAAAATTTACTTGTCTATGAGTTTACATTAAAAATTGAGGATTAATGCGCTCCATAGTATGCTAATTTTAGATTCCAGAAAACCAGGTTTTTGTTTGGAGTACTTCTATTTAAAGGTCAGTTATTTTGTTAGAAGGCTTTAAAGGTATGCTGAAAATTGGCATGTAGAAAGCTGAAACATGTACAATTCAGGATATACCTGGTTTCTATGAAGTTAAACTTAAGGTAAAAATTTTAGAAAGCTGTGACAATTGCAAAATTTGGTTGAACAGATAGGGATTTATAATTGGTGGTCTGACACCTTTAAGAGAAATGCGGTGAAACCCAAAATTCAGAAAACAATTGATTTTTTGGTCTTAACAAATTATTTGAAATAGTAGTTGCCACATTTTAATCTTTTTGGGGGTAAAAAGTCTCATATTGCAAATTTGTAGCCGTAAACCTGAATTTGTGCTATTTTTAGCTTTTCCCACCCTGACAATATGCTTTCATATAAAAAATGTTATAAATTGTTATAAATGCACAGTAAGTTGTTTCTGTGGTGTTAAACATTAAAACATAGGTTGATTACTACCCCCAAAAAAATTGTTGTCATGAAGATTTAATGAAATTATTTGATTTTTACCCCTTATATCATTGCGGCATACCATGTATATAGCAGATAACATAGCCTGATATAAACACTGCATAAACTAACAAAAATCTCATTTATTATCTCAAATGAAAGTTTTATATCTTAAATTTTATTGACTGATAGTAAATAAAACAGTTAGATGGCCAAAACTGCATGTTTGATCAGTTTATAGTCACATTACTGACACCAGGTGTAAAAAAGGGGGGTCAATATTCCTTGATTCTTCAATACCTTTGATTTTTTACTAAACTCATTGTAAAAATTGTGAAAGTCTTTAAAGCAGTAGAACAAACAAGGAACAATCAACAAAACTGATCTTGACATTGAATGTTTATGTACCTCTAGTCCAAAATGAGATTTTCAAGTATTTTCTAGCAAAGGCTTACATTACAGTCAGTTTAAATTGAGCTGTGAAATTTGTAATATGAGTCGCATTATGCTCAGGAAGGATTTTTTTAATACAAATTGACTAAGGATTAAGAAAAAACAAAACAAAAGATTTCTGATCAACTTTTTTGGCTCTTTAGGTGTCAGACCACCTATTACTCCGTCCAATTTAGACGTATGTAAAAGTAGACCTACTCTGACACAAAATAGTGCTTTTGA
>NC_086377.1:11304623-11325784 GCF_036588685.1 Mytilus trossulus | reverse complement strand
TATATATAAAGATTGTATTAGATGGATTTTCCAGAAAACGTCATCTTCAATATCTACGGAGGGCTAAGATTGTCACTTTTCAGTCAAAAAATGTCCAAATTTTAGGACAAAGGGCACAGGGTGATGGTGAGAGCCCCCTGATCTCTCAATCTTTCTAATATTTGACAGACATTTAGTCAATAGGTAGATACAAACGTGACGAAAAGGACTTTGGGTACACTTCCTGTCTTCTATGTTTACGGAGCGCCCAAAGTGCCAGTTGGATATTCAAAATATATAGCGAAAACCTACCCGAGACCGCTTAAATGAGGTTGAGACCCCCCTGGTCTTTCAATGTCCATAAATTTCAACCAAATTATTGACTCTGTGTATATATAAAGATTGTATTAGATGGATTTTCCAGAAAACGTCATCTTCAATATCTACGGAGGGCTAAGATTGTCACTTTTCAGTCAAAAAATGTCCAAATTTTAGGACAAAGGGCACAGGGTGATGGTGAGAGCCCCCTGATCTCTCAATCTTTCTAATATTTGACAGACATTTAGTCAATAGGTAGATACAAACGTGACGAAAAGGACTTTGGGTACACTTCCTGTCTTCTATGTTTACGGAGCGCCCAAAGTGCCAGTTGGATATTCAAAATATATAGCGAAAACCTACCCGAGACCGCTTAAATGAGGTTGAGACCCCCCTGGTCTTTCAATGTCCATAAAATTCAACCAAATTATTGACTCTGTGTATATATAAAGATTGTATTAGATGGATTTTCCAGAAAACGTCATCTTCAATATCTACGGAGGGCTAAGATTGTCACTTTTCAGTCAAAAAATGTCCAAATTTTAGGACAAAGGGCACAGGGTGATGGTGAGAGCCCCCTGATCTCTCAATCTTTCTAATATTTGACAGACATTTAGTCAATAGGTAGATACAAACGTGACGAAAAGGACTTTGGGTACACTTCCTGTCTTCTATGTTTACGGAGCGCCCAAAGTGCCAGTTGGATATTCAAAATATATAGCGAAAACCTACCCGAGACCGCTTAAATGAGGTTGAGACCCCCCTGGTCTTTCAATGTCCATAAAATTCAACCAAATTATTGACTCTGTGTATATATAAAGATTGTATTAGATGGATTTTCCAGAAAACGTCATCTTCAATATCTACGGAGGGCTAAGATTGTCACTTTTCAGTCAAAAAATGTCCAAATTTTAGGACAAAGGGCACAGGGTGATGGTGAGAGCCCCCTGATCTCTCAATCTTTCTAATATTTGACAGACATTTAGTCAATAGGTAGATACAAACGTGACGAAAAGGACTTTGGGTACACTTCCTGTCTTCTATGTTTACGGAGCGCCCAAAGTGCCAGTTGGATATTCAAAATATATAGCGAAAACCTACCCGAGACCGCTTAAATGAGGTTGAGACCCCCCTGGTCTTTCAATGTCCATAAATTTCAACCAAATTATTGACTCTGTGTATATATAAAGATTGTATTAGATGGATTTTCCAGAAAACGTCATCTTCAATATCTACGGAGGGCTAAGATTGTCACTTTTCAGTCAAAAAATGTCCAAATTTTAGGACAAAGGGCACAGGGTGATGGTGAGAGCCCCCTGATCTCTCAATCTTTCTAATATTTGACAGACATTTAGTCAATAGGTAGATACAAACGTGACGAAAAGGACTTTGGGTACACTTCCTGTCTTCTATGTTTACGGAGCGCCCAAAGTGCCAGTTGGATATTCAAAATATATAGCGAAAACCTACCCGAGACCGCTTAAATGAGGTTGAGACCCCCCTGGTCTTTCAATGTCCATAAATTTCAACCAAATTATTGACTCTGTGTATATATAAAGATTGTATTAGATGGATTTTCCAGAAAACGTCATCTTCAATATCTACGGAGGGCTAAGATTGTCACTTTTCAGTCAAAAAATGTCCAAATTTTAGGACAAAGGGCACAGGGTGATGGTGAGAGCCCCCTGATCTCTCAATCTTTCTAATATTTGACAGACATTTAGTCAATAGGTAGATACAAACGTGACGAAAAGGACTTTGGGTACACTTCCTGTCTTCTATGTTTACGGAGCGCCCAAAGTGCCAGTTGGATATTCAAAATATATAGCGAAAACCTACCCGAGACCGCTTAAATGAGGTTGAGACCCCCCTGGTCTTTCAATGTCCATAAATTTCAACCAAATTATTGACTCTGTGTATATATAAAGATTGTATTAGATGGATTTTCCAGAAAACGTCATCTTCAATATCTACGGAGGGCTAAGATTGTCACTTTTCAGTCAAAAAATGTCCAAATTTTAGGACAAAGGGCACAGGGTGATGGTGAGAGCCCCCTGATCTCTCAATCTTTCTAATATTTGACAGACATTTAGTCAATAGGTAGATACAAACGTGACGAAAAGGACTTTGGGTACACTTCCTGTCTTCTATGTTTACGGAGCGCCCAAAGTGCCAGTTGGATATTCAAAATATATAGCGAAAACCTACCCGAGACCGCTTAAATGAGGTTGAGACCCCCCTGGTCTTTCAATGTCCATAAATTTCAACCAAATTATTGACTCTGTGTATATATAAAGATTGTATTAGATGGATTTTCCAGAAAACGTCATCTTCAATATCTACGGAGGGCTAAGATTGTCACTTTTCAGTCAAAAAATGTCCAAATTTTAGGACAAAGGGCACAGGGTGATGGTGAGAGCCCCCTGATCTCTCAATCTTTCTAATATTTGACAGACATTTAGTCAATAGGTAGATACAAACGTGACGAAAAGGACTTTGGGTACACTTCCTGTCTTCTATGTTTACGGAGCGCCCAAAGTGCCAGTTGGATATTCAAAATATATAGCGAAAACCTACCCGAGACCGCTTAAATGAGGTTGAGACCCCCCTGGTCTTTCAATGTCCATAAATTTCAACCAAATTATTGACTCTGTGTATATATAAAGATTGTATTAGATGGATTTTCCAGAAAACGTCATCTTCAATATCTACGGAGGGCTAAGATTGTCACTTTTCAGTCAAAAAATGTCCAAATTTTAGGACAAAGGGCACAGGGTGATGGTGAGAGCCCCCTGATCTCTCAATCTTTCTAATATTTGACAGACATTTAGTCAATAGGTAGATACAAACGTGACGAAAAGGACTTTGGGTACACTTCCTGTCTTCTATGTTTACGGAGCGCCCAAAGTGCCAGTTGGATATTCAAAATATATAGCGAAAACCTACCCGAGACCGCTTAAATGAGGTTGAGACCCCCCTGGTCTTTCAATGTCCATAAATTTCAACCAAATTATTGACTCTGTGTATATATAAAGATTGTATTAGATGGATTTTCCAGAAAACGTCATCTTCAATATCTACGGAGGGCTAAGATTGTCACTTTTCAGTCAAAAAATGTCCAAATTTTAGGACAAAGGGCACAGGGTGATGGTGAGAGCCCCCTGATCTCTCAATCTTTCTAATATTTGACAGACATTTAGTCAATAGGTAGATACAAACGTGACGAAAAGGACTTTGGGTACACTTCCTGTCTTCTATGTTTACGGAGCGCCCAAAGTGCCAGTTGGATATTCAAAATATATAGCGAAAACCTACCCGAGACCGCTTAAATGAGGTTGAGACCCCCCTGGTCTTTCAATGTCCATAAATTTCAACCAAATTATTGACTCTGTGTATATATAAAGATTGTATTAGATGGATTTTCCAGAAAACGTCATCTTCAATATCTACGGAGGGCTAAGATTGTCACTTTTCAGTCAAAAAATGTCCAAATTTTAGGACAAAGGGCACAGGGTGATGGTGAGAGCCCCCTGATCTCTCAATCTTTCTAATATTTGACAGACATTTAGTCAATAGGTAGATACAAACGTGACGAAAAGGACTTTGGGTACACTTCCTGTCTTCTATGTTTACGGAGCGCCCAAAGTGCCAGTTGGATATTCAAAATATATAGCGAAAACCTACCCGAGACCGCTTAAATGAGGTTGAGACCCCCCTGGTCTTTCAATGTCCATAAAATTCAACCAAATTATTGACTCTGTGTATATATAAAGATTGTATTAGATGGATTTTCCAGAAAACGTCATCTTCAATATCTACGGAGGGCTAAGATTGTCACTTTTCAGTCAAAAAATGTCCAAATTTTAGGACAAAGGGCACAGGGTGATGGTGAGAGCCCCCTGATCTCTCAATCTTTCTAATATTTGACAGACATTTAGTCAATAGGTAGATACAAACGTGACGAAAAGGACTTTGGGTACACTTCCTGTCTTCTATGTTTACGGAGCGCCCAAAGTGCCAGTTGGATATTCAAAATATATAGCGAAAACCTACCCGAGACCGCTTAAATGAGGTTGAGACCCCCCTGGTCTTTCAATGTCCATAAATTTCAACCAAATTATTGACTCTGTGTATATATAAAGATTGTATTAGATGGATTTTCCAGAAAACGTCATCTTCAATATCTACGGAGGGCTAAGATTGTCACTTTTCAGTCAAAAAATGTCCAAATTTTAGGACAAAGGGCACAGGGTGATGGTGAGAGCCCCCTGATCTCTCAATCTTTCTAATATTTGACAGACATTTAGTCAATAGGTAGATACAAACGTGACGAAAAGGACTTTGGGTACACTTCCTGTCTTCTATGTTTACGGAGCGCCCAAAGTGCCAGTTGGATATTCAAAATATATAGCGAAAACCTACCCGAGACCGCTTAAATGAGGTTGAGACCCCCCTGGTCTTTCAATGTCCATAAAATTCAACCAAATTATTGACTCTGTGTATATATAAAGATTGTATTAGATGGATTTTCCAGAAAACGTCATCTTCAATATCTACGGAGGGCTAAGATTGTCACTTTTCAGTCAAAAAATGTCCAAATTTTAGGACAAAGGGCACAGGGTGATGGTGAGAGCCCCCTGATCTCTCAATCTTTCTAATATTTGACAGACATTTAGTCAATAGGTAGATACAAACGTGACGAAAAGGACTTTGGGTACACTTCCTGTCTTCTATGTTTACGGAGCGCCCAAAGTGCCAGTTGGATATTCAAAATATATAGCGAAAACCTACCCGAGACCGCTTAAATGAGGTTGAGACCCCCCTGGTCTTTCAATGTCCATAAATTTCAACCAAATTATTGACTCTGTGTATATATAAAGATTGTATTAGATGGATTTTCCAGAAAACGTCATCTTCAATATCTACGGAGGGCTAAGATTGTCACTTTTCAGTCAAAAAATGTCCAAATTTTAGGACAAAGGGCACAGGGTGATGGTGAGAGCCCCCTGATCTCTCAATCTTTCTAATATTTGACAGACATTTAGTCAATAGGTAGATACAAACGTGACGAAAAGGACTTTGGGTACACTTCCTGTCTTCTATGTTTACGGAGCGCCCAAAGTGCCAGTTGGATATTCAAAATATATAGCGAAAACCTACCCGAGACCGCTTAAATGAGGTTGAGACCCCCCTGGTCTTTCAATGTCCATAAAATTCAACCAAATTATTGACTCTGTGTATATATAAAGATTGTATTAGATGGATTTTCCAGAAAACGTCATCTTCAATATCTACGGAGGGCTAAGATTGTCACTTTTCAGTCAAAAAATGTCCAAATTTTAGGACAAAGGGCACAGGGTGATGGTGAGAGCCCCCTGATCTCTCAATCTTTCTAATATTTGACAGACATTTAGTCAATAGGTAGATACAAACGTGACGAAAAGGACTTTGGGTACACTTCCTGTCTTCTATGTTTACGGAGCGCCCAAAGTGCCAGTTGGATATTCAAAATATATAGCGAAAACCTACCCGAGACCGCTTAAATGAGGTTGAGACCCCCCTGGTCTTTCAATGTCCATAAATTTCAACCAAATTATTGACTCTGTGTATATATAAAGATTGTATTAGATGGATTTTCCAGAAAACGTCATCTTCAATATCTACGGAGGGCTAAGATTGTCACTTTTCAGTCAAAAAATGTCCAAATTTTAGGACAAAGGGCACAGGGTGATGGTGAGAGCCCCCTGATCTCTCAATCTTTCTAATATTTGACAGACATTTAGTCAATAGGTAGATACAAACGTGACGAAAAGGACTTTGGGTACACTTCCTGTCTTCTATGTTTACGGAGCGCCCAAAGTGCCAGTTGGATATTCAAAATATATAGCGAAAACCTACCCGAGACCGCTTAAATGAGGTTGAGACCCCCCTGGTCTTTCAATGTCCATAAAATTCAACCAAATTATTGACTCTGTATATATAAAGATTGTATTAGATGGATTTTCCAGAAAAACGTCATCTTCAATATCTACGGAGGGCTAAGATTGTCACTTTTCAGTCAAAAAATGTCCAAATTTTAGGACAAAGGGCACAGGGTGATGGTGAGAGCCCCCTGATCTCTCAATCTTTCTAATATTTGACAGACATTTAGTCAATAGGTAGATACAAACGTGACGAAAAGGACTTTGGGTACACTTCCTGTCTTCTATGTTTACGGAGCGCCCAAAGTGCCAGTTGGATATTCAAAATATATACAGAGTCAATGATTTGGTTGAATTTTATGGACATTGAAAGACCCGGGGGGTCTCAACCTCATTTAAGCGGTCTCGGGTAGGTTTTCGCTATATATTTTGAATATCCAACTGGCACTTTGGGCGCTCCGTAAACATAGAAGACAGGAAGTGTACCCAAATTCCTTTTAGTCACGTTTGTATCTACCTATTGACTAAATGTCTGTCAAATATTAGAAAGATTGAGAGATCAGGGAGCTCTCACCATTACCCTGTGCCCTTTGTCCTAAAATTTTGACATTTTTCGACTGAAAAGTGACAATCTTAGCCCTCCGTAGATATGGAAGATGGCGTTATTCTGGTAAATCCATCTAATACAACCTTTATATATACAGAGTCAATGATTTGGTTGAATTTTATGGACATTGAAAGACCCGGGGGGTCTCAACCTCATTTAAGCGGTCTCGGGTAGGTTTTCGCTATATATTTTGAATATCCAACTGGCACTTTGGGCGCTCCGTAAACATAGAAGACAGGAAGTGTACCCAAATTCCTTTTAGTCACGTTTGTATCTACCTATTGACTAAATGTCTGTCAAATATTAGAAAGATTGAGAGATCAGGGAGCTCTCACCATTACCCTGTGCCCTTTGTCCTAAAATTTTGACATTTTTCGACTGAAAAGTGACAATCTTAGCCCTCCGTAGATATGGAAGATGGCGTTATTCTGGTAAATCCATCTAATACAACCTTTATATATACAGAGTCAATGATTTGGTTGAATTTTATGGACATTGAAAGACCCGGGGGGTCTCAACCTCATTTAAGCGGTCTCGGGTAGGTTTTCGCTATATATTTTGAATATCCAACTGGCACTTTGGGCGCTCCGTAAACATAGAAGACAGGAAGTGTACCCAAATTCCTTTTAGTCACGTTTGTATCTACCTATTGACTAAATGTCTGTCAAATATTAGAAAGATTGAGAGATCAGGGAGCTCTCACCATTACCCTGTGCCCTTTGTCCTAAAATTTTGACATTTTTCGACTGAAAAGTGACAATCTTAGCCCTCCGTAGATATGGAAGATGGCGTTATTCTGGTAAATCCATCTAATACAACCTTTATATATACAGAGTCAATGATTTGGTTGAATTTTATGGACATTGAAAGACCCGGGGGGTCTCAACCTCATTTAAGCGGTCTCGGGTAGGTTTTCGCTATATATTTTGAATATCCAACTGGCACTTTGGGCGCTCCGTAAACATAGAAGACAGGAAGTGTACCCAAATTCCTTTTAGTCACGTTTGTATCTACCTATTGACTAAATGTCTGTCAAATATTAGAAAGATTGAGAGATCAGGGAGCTCTCACCATTACCCTGTGCCCTTTGTCCTAAAATTTTGACATTTTTCGACTGAAAAGTGACAATCTTAGCCCTCCGTAGATATGGAAGATGGCGTTATTCTGGTAAATCCATCTAATACAACCTTTATATATACAGAGTCAATGATTTGGTTGAATTTTATGGACATTGAAAGACCCGGGGGGTCTCAACCTCATTTAAGCGGTCTCGGGTAGGTTTTCGCTATATATTTTGAATATCCAACTGGCACTTTGGGCGCTCCGTAAACATAGAAGACAGGAAGTGTACCCAAATTCCTTTTAGTCACGTTTGTATCTACCTATTGACTAAATGTCTGTCAAATATTAGAAAGATTGAGAGATCAGGGAGCTCTCACCATTACCCTGTGCCCTTTGTCCTAAAATTTTGACATTTTTCGACTGAAAAGTGACAATCTTAGCCCTCCGTAGATATGGAAGATGGCGTTATTCTGGTAAATCCATCTAATACAACCTTTATATATACAGAGTCAATGATTTGGTTGAATTTTATGGACATTGAAAGACCCGGGGGGTCTCAACCTCATTTAAGCGGTCTCGGGTAGGTTTTCGCTATATATTTTGAATATCCAACTGGCACTTTGGGCGCTCCGTAAACATAGAAGACAGGAAGTGTACCCAAATTCCTTTTAGTCACGTTTGTATCTACCTATTGACTAAATGTCTGTCAAATATTAGAAAGATTGAGAGATCAGGGAGCTCTCACCATTACCCTGTGCCCTTTGTCCTAAAATTTTGACATTTTTCGACTGAAAAGTGACAATCTTAGCCCTCCGTAGATATGGAAGATGGCGTTATTCTGGTAAATCCATCTAATACAACCTTTATATATACAGAGTCAATGATTTGGTTGAATTTTATGGACATTGAAAGACCCGGGGGGTCTCAACCTCATTTAAGCGGTCTCGGGTAGGTTTTCGCTATATATTTTGAATATCCAACTGGCACTTTGGGCGCTCCGTAAACATAGAAGACAGGAAGTGTACCCAAATTCCTTTTAGTCACGTTTGTATCTACCTATTGACTAAATGTCTGTCAAATATTAGAAAGATTGAGAGATCAGGGAGCTCTCACCATTACCCTGTGCCCTTTGTCCTAAAATTTTGACATTTTTCGACTGAAAAGTGACAATCTTAGCCCTCCGTAGATATGGAAGATGGCGTTATTCTGGTAAATCCATCTAATACAACCTTTATATATACAGAGTCAATGATTTGGTTGAATTTTATGGACATTGAAAGACCCGGGGGGTCTCAACCTCATTTAAGCGGTCTCGGGTAGGTTTTCGCTATATATTTTGAATATCCAACTGGCACTTTGGGCGCTCCGTAAACATAGAAGACAGGAAGTGTACCCAAATTCCTTTTAGTCACGTTTGTATCTACCTATTGACTAAATGTCTGTCAAATATTAGAAAGATTGAGAGATCAGGGAGCTCTCACCATTACCCTGTGCCCTTTGTCCTAAAATTTTGACATTTTTCGACTGAAAAGTGACAATCTTAGCCCTCCGTAGATATGGAAGATGGCGTTATTCTGGTAAATCCATCTAATACAACCTTTATATATACAGAGTCAATGATTTGGTTGAATTTTATGGACATTGAAAGACCCGGGGGGTCTCAACCTCATTTAAGCGGTCTCGGGTAGGTTTTCGCTATATATTTTGAATATCCAACTGGCACTTTGGGCGCTCCGTAAACATAGAAGACAGGAAGTGTACCCAAATTCCTTTTAGTCACGTTTGTATCTACCTATTGACTAAATGTCTGTCAAATATTAGAAAGATTGAGAGATCAGGGAGCTCTCACCATTACCCTGTGCCCTTTGTCCTAAAATTTTGACATTTTTCGACTGAAAAGTGACAATCTTAGCCCTCCGTAGATATGGAAGATGGCGTTATTCTGGTAAATCCATCTAATACAACCTTTATATATACAGAGTCAATGATTTGGTTGAATTTTATGGACATTGAAAGACCCGGGGGGTCTCAACCTCATTTAAGCGGTCTCGGGTAGGTTTTCGCTATATATTTTGAATATCCAACTGGCACTTTGGGCGCTCCGTAAACATAGAAGACAGGAAGTGTACCCAAATTCCTTTTAGTCACGTTTGTATCTACCTATTGACTAAATGTCTGTCAAATATTAGAAAGATTGAGAGATCAGGGAGCTCTCACCATTACCCTGTGCCCTTTGTCCTAAAATTTTGACATTTTTCGACTGAAAAGTGACAATCTTAGCCCTCCGTAGATATGGAAGATGGCGTTATTCTGGTAAATCCATCTAATACAACCTTTATATATACAGAGTCAATGATTTGGTTGAATTTTATGGACATTGAAAGACCCGGGGGGTCTCAACCTCATTTAAGCGGTCTCGGGTAGGTTTTCGCTATATATTTTGAATATCCAACTGGCACTTTGGGCGCTCCGTAAACATAGAAGACAGGAAGTGTACCCAAATTCCTTTTAGTCACGTTTGTATCTACCTATTGACTAAATGTCTGTCAAATATTAGAAAGATTGAGAGATCAGGGAGCTCTCACCATTACCCTGTGCCCTTTGTCCTAAAATTTTGACATTTTTCGACTGAAAAGTGACAATCTTAGCCCTCCGTAGATATGGAAGATGGCGTTATTCTGGTAAATCCATCTAATACAACCTTTATATATACAGAGTCAATGATTTGGTTGAATTTTATGGACATTGAAAGACCCGGGGGGTCTCAACCTCATTTAAGCGGTCTCGGGTAGGTTTTCGCTATATATTTTGAATATCCAACTGGCACTTTGGGCGCTCCGTAAACATAGAAGACAGGAAGTGTACCCAAATTCCTTTTAGTCACGTTTGTATCTACCTATTGACTAAATGTCTGTCAAATATTAGAAAGATTGAGAGATCAGGGAGCTCTCACCATTACCCTGTGCCCTTTGTCCTAAAATTTTGACATTTTTCGACTGAAAAGTGACAATCTTAGCCCTCCGTAGATATGGAAGATGGCGTTATTCTGGTAAATCCATCTAATACAACCTTTATATATACAGAGTCAATGATTTGGTTGAATTTTATGGACATTGAAAGACCCGGGGGGTCTCAACCTCATTTAAGCGGTCTCGGGTAGGTTTTCGCTATATATTTTGAATATCCAACTGGCACTTTGGGCGCTCCGTAAACATAGAAGACAGGAAGTGTACCCAAATTCCTTTTAGTCACGTTTGTATCTACCTATTGACTAAATGTCTGTCAAATATTAGAAAGATTGAGAGATCAGGGAGCTCTCACCATTACCCTGTGCCCTTTGTCCTAAAATTTTGACATTTTTCGACTGAAAAGTGACAATCTTAGCCCTCCGTAGATATGGAAGATGGCGTTATTCTGGTAAATCCATCTAATACAACCTTTATATATACAGAGTCAATGATTTGGTTGAATTTTATGGACATTGAAAGACCCGGGGGGTCTCAACCTCATTTAAGCGGTCTCGGGTAGGTTTTCGCTATATATTTTGAATATCCAACTGGCACTTTGGGCGCTCCGTAAACATAGAAGACAGGAAGTGTACCCAAATTCCTTTTAGTCACGTTTGTATCTACCTATTGACTAAATGTCTGTCAAATATTAGAAAGATTGAGAGATCAGGGAGCTCTCACCATTACCCTGTGCCCTTTGTCCTAAAATTTTGACATTTTTCGACTGAAAAGTGACAATCTTAGCCCTCCGTAGATATGGAAGATGGCGTTATTCTGGTAAATCCATCTAATACAACCTTTATATATACAGAGTCAATGATTTGGTTGAATTTTATGGACATTGAAAGACCCGGGGGGTCTCAACCTCATTTAAGCGGTCTCGGGTAGGTTTTCGCTATATATTTTGAATATCCAACTGGCACTTTGGGCGCTCCGTAAACATAGAAGACAGGAAGTGTACCCAAATTCCTTTTAGTCACGTTTGTATCTACCTATTGACTAAATGTCTGTCAAATATTAGAAAGATTGAGAGATCAGGGAGCTCTCACCATTACCCTGTGCCCTTTGTCCTAAAATTTTGACATTTTTCGACTGAAAAGTGACAATCTTAGCCCTCCGTAGATATGGAAGATGGCGTTATTCTGGTAAATCCATCTAATACAACCTTTATATATACAGAGTCAATGATTTGGTTGAATTTTATGGACATTGAAAGACCCGGGGGGTCTCAACCTCATTTAAGCGGTCTCGGGTAGGTTTTCGCTATATATTTTGAATATCCAACTGGCACTTTGGGCGCTCCGTAAACATAGAAGACAGGAAGTGTACCCAAATTCCTTTTAGTCACGTTTGTATCTACCTATTGACTAAATGTCTGTCAAATATTAGAAAGATTGAGAGATCAGGGAGCTCTCACCATTACCCTGTGCCCTTTGTCCTAAAATTTTGACATTTTTCGACTGAAAAGTGACAATCTTAGCCCTCCGTAGATATGGAAGATGGCGTTATTCTGGTAAATCCATCTAATACAACCTTTATATATACAGAGTCAATGATTTGGTTGAATTTTATGGACATTGAAAGACCCGGGGGGTCTCAACCTCATTTAAGCGGTCTCGGGTAGGTTTTCGCTATATATTTTGAATATCCAACTGGCACTTTGGGCGCTCCGTAAACATAGAAGACAGGAAGTGTACCCAAATTCCTTTTAGTCACGTTTGTATCTACCTATTGACTAAATGTCTGTCAAATATTAGAAAGATTGAGAGATCAGGGAGCTCTCACCATTACCCTGTGCCCTTTGTCCTAAAATTTTGACATTTTTCGACTGAAAAGTGACAATCTTAGCCCTCCGTAGATATGGAAGATGGCGTTATTCTGGTAAATCCATCTAATACAACCTTTATATATACAGAGTCAATGATTTGGTTGAATTTTATGGACATTGAAAGACCCGGGGGGTCTCAACCTCATTTAAGCGGTCTCGGGTAGGTTTTCGCTATATATTTTGAATATCCAACTGGCACTTTGGGCGCTCCGTAAACATAGAAGACAGGAAGTGTACCCAAATTCCTTTTAGTCACGTTTGTATCTACCTATTGACTAAATGTCTGTCAAATATTAGAAAGATTGAGAGATCAGGGAGCTCTCACCATTACCCTGTGCCCTTTGTCCTAAAATTTTGACATTTTTCGACTGAAAAGTGACAATCTTAGCCCTCCGTAGATATGGAAGATGGCGTTATTCTGGTAAATCCATCTAATACAACCTTTATATATACAGAGTCAATGATTTGGTTGAATTTTATGGACATTGAAAGACCCGGGGGGTCTCAACCTCATTTAAGCGGTCTCGGGTAGGTTTTCGCTATATATTTTGAATATCCAACTGGCACTTTGGGCGCTCCGTAAACATAGAAGACAGGAAGTGTACCCAAATTCCTTTTAGTCACGTTTGTATCTACCTATTGACTAAATGTCTGTCAAATATTAGAAAGATTGAGAGATCAGGGAGCTCTCACCATTACCCTGTGCCCTTTGTCCTAAAATTTTGACATTTTTCGACTGAAAAGTGACAATCTTAGCCCTCCGTAGATATGGAAGATGGCGTTATTCTGGTAAATCCATCTAATACAACCTTTATATATACAGAGTCAATGATTTGGTTGAATTTTATGGACATTGAAAGACCCGGGGGGTCTCAACCTCATTTAAGCGGTCTCGGGTAGGTTTTCGCTATATATTTTGAATATCCAACTGGCACTTTGGGCGCTCCGTAAACATAGAAGACAGGAAGTGTACCCAAATTCCTTTTAGTCACGTTTGTATCTACCTATTGACTAAATGTCTGTCAAATATTAGAAAGATTGAGAGATCAGGGAGCTCTCACCATTACCCTGTGCCCTTTGTCCTAAAATTTTGACATTTTTCGACTGAAAAGTGACAATCTTAGCCCTCCGTAGATATGGAAGATGGCGTTATTCTGGTAAATCCATCTAATACAACCTTTATATATACAGAGTCAATGATTTGGTTGAATTTTATGGACATTGAAAGACCCGGGGGGTCTCAACCTCATTTAAGCGGTCTCGGGTAGGTTTTCGCTATATATTTTGAATATCCAACTGGCACTTTGGGCGCTCCGTAAACATAGAAGACAGGAAGTGTACCCAAATTCCTTTTAGTCACGTTTGTATCTACCTATTGACTAAATGTCTGTCAAATATTAGAAAGATTGAGAGATCAGGGAGCTCTCACCATTACCCTGTGCCCTTTGTCCTAAAATTTTGACATTTTTCGACTGAAAAGTGACAATCTTAGCCCTCCGTAGATATGGAAGATGGCGTTATTCTGGTAAATCCATCTAATACAACCTTTATATATACAGAGTCAATGATTTGGTTGAATTTTATGGACATTGAAAGACCCGGGGGGTCTCAACCTCATTTAAGCGGTCTCGGGTAGGTTTTCGCTATATATTTTGAATATCCAACTGGCACTTTGGGCGCTCCGTAAACATAGAAGACAGGAAGTGTACCCAAATTCCTTTTAGTCACGTTTGTATCTACCTATTGACTAAATGTCTGTCAAATATTAGAAAGATTGAGAGATCAGGGAGCTCTCACCATTACCCTGTGCCCTTTGTCCTAAAATTTTGACATTTTTCGACTGAAAAGTGACAATCTTAGCCCTCCGTAGATATGGAAGATGGCGTTATTCTGGTAAATCCATCTAATACAACCTTTATATATACAGAGTCAATGATTTGGTTGAATTTTATGGACATTGAAAGACCCGGGGGGTCTCAACCTCATTTAAGCGGTCTCGGGTAGGTTTTCGCTATATATTTTGAATATCCAACTGGCACTTTGGGCGCTCCGTAAACATAGAAGACAGGAAGTGTACCCAAATTCCTTTTAGTCACGTTTGTATCTACCTATTGACTAAATGTCTGTCAAATATTAGAAAGATTGAGAGATCAGGGAGCTCTCACCATTACCCTGTGCCCTTTGTCCTAAAATTTTGACATTTTTCGACTGAAAAGTGACAATCTTAGCCCTCCGTAGATATGGAAGATGGCGTTATTCTGGTAAATCCATCTAATACAACCTTTATATATACAGAGTCAATGATTTGGTTGAATTTTATGGACATTGAAAGACCCGGGGGGTCTCAACCTCATTTAAGCGGTCTCGGGTAGGTTTTCGCTATATATTTTGAATATCCAACTGGCACTTTGGGCGCTCCGTAAACATAGAAGACAGGAAGTGTACCCAAATTCCTTTTAGTCACGTTTGTATCTACCTATTGACTAAATGTCTGTCAAATATTAGAAAGATTGAGAGATCAGGGAGCTCTCACCATTACCCTGTGCCCTTTGTCCTAAAATTTTGACATTTTTCGACTGAAAAGTGACAATCTTAGCCCTCCGTAGATATGGAAGATGGCGTTATTCTGGTAAATCCATCTAATACAACCTTTATATATACAGAGTCAATGATTTGGTTGAATTTTATGGACATTGAAAGACCCGGGGGGTCTCAACCTCATTTAAGCGGTCTCGGGTAGGTTTTCGCTATATATTTTGAATATCCAACTGGCACTTTGGGCGCTCCGTAAACATAGAAGACAGGAAGTGTACCCAAATTCCTTTTAGTCACGTTTGTATCTACCTATTGACTAAATGTCTGTCAAATATTAGAAAGATTGAGAGATCAGGGAGCTCTCACCATTACCCTGTGCCCTTTGTCCTAAAATTTTGACATTTTTCGACTGAAAAGTGACAATCTTAGCCCTCCGTAGATATGGAAGATGGCGTTATTCTGGTAAATCCATCTAATACAACCTTTATATATACAGAGTCAATGATTTGGTTGAATTTTATGGACATTGAAAGACCCGGGGGGTCTCAACCTCATTTAAGCGGTCTCGGGTAGGTTTTCGCTATATATTTTGAATATCCAACTGGCACTTTGGGCGCTCCGTAAACATAGAAGACAGGAAGTGTACCCAAATTCCTTTTAGTCACGTTTGTATCTACCTATTGACTAAATGTCTGTCAAATATTAGAAAGATTGAGAGATCAGGGAGCTCTCACCATTACCCTGTGCCCTTTGTCCTAAAATTTTGACATTTTTCGACTGAAAAGTGACAATCTTAGCCCTCCGTAGATATGGAAGATGGCGTTATTCTGGTAAATCCATCTAATACAACCTTTATATATACAGAGTCAATGATTTGGTTGAATTTTATGGACATTGAAAGACCCGGGGGGTCTCAACCTCATTTAAGCGGTCTCGGGTAGGTTTTCGCTATATATTTTGAATATCCAACTGGCACTTTGGGCGCTCCGTAAACATAGAAGACAGGAAGTGTACCCAAATTCCTTTTAGTCACGTTTGTATCTACCTATTGACTAAATGTCTGTCAAATATTAGAAAGATTGAGAGATCAGGGAGCTCTCACCATTACCCTGTGCCCTTTGTCCTAAAATTTTGACATTTTTCGACTGAAAAGTGACAATCTTAGCCCTCCGTAGATATGGAAGATGGCGTTATTCTGGTAAATCCATCTAATACAACCTTTATATATACAGAGTCAATGATTTGGTTGAATTTTATGGACATTGAAAGACCCGGGGGGTCTCAACCTCATTTAAGCGGTCTCGGGTAGGTTTTCGCTATATATTTTGAATATCCAACTGGCACTTTGGGCGCTCCGTAAACATAGAAGACAGGAAGTGTACCCAAATTCCTTTTAGTCACGTTTGTATCTACCTATTGACTAAATGTCTGTCAAATATTAGAAAGATTGAGAGATCAGGGAGCTCTCACCATTACCCTGTGCCCTTTGTCCTAAAATTTTGACATTTTTCGACTGAAAAGTGACAATCTTAGCCCTCCGTAGATATGGAAGATGGCGTTATTCTGGTAAATCCATCTAATACAACCTTTATATATACAGAGTCAATGATTTGGTTGAATTTTATGGACATTGAAAGACCCGGGGGGTCTCAACCTCATTTAAGCGGTCTCGGGTAGGTTTTCGCTATATATTTTGAATATCCAACTGGCACTTTGGGCGCTCCGTAAACATAGAAGACAGGAAGTGTACCCAAATTCCTTTTAGTCACGTTTGTATCTACCTATTGACTAAATGTCTGTCAAATATTAGAAAGATTGAGAGATCAGGGAGCTCTCACCATTACCCTGTGCCCTTTGTCCTAAAATTTTGACATTTTTCGACTGAAAAGTGACAATCTTAGCCCTCCGTAGATATGGAAGATGGCGTTATTCTGGTAAATCCATCTAATACAACCTTTATATATACAGAGTCAATGATTTGGTTGAATTTTATGGACATTGAAAGACCCGGGGGGTCTCAACCTCATTTAAGCGGTCTCGGGTAGGTTTTCGCTATATATTTTGAATATCCAACTGGCACTTTGGGCGCTCCGTAAACATAGAAGACAGGAAGTGTACCCAAATTCCTTTTAGTCACGTTTGTATCTACCTATTGACTAAATGTCTGTCAAATATTAGAAAGATTGAGAGATCAGGGAGCTCTCACCATTACCCTGTGCCCTTTGTCCTAAAATTTTGACATTTTTCGACTGAAAAGTGACAATCTTAGCCCTCCGTAGATATGGAAGATGGCGTTATTCTGGTAAATCCATCTAATACAACCTTTATATATACAGAGTCAATGATTTGGTTGAATTTTATGGACATTGAAAGACCCGGGGGGTCTCAACCTCATTTAAGCGGTCTCGGGTAGGTTTTCGCTATATATTTTGAATATCCAACTGGCACTTTGGGCGCTCCGTAAACATAGAAGACAGGAAGTGTACCCAAATTCCTTTTAGTCACGTTTGTATCTACCTATTGACTAAATGTCTGTCAAATATTAGAAAGATTGAGAGATCAGGGAGCTCTCACCATTACCCTGTGCCCTTTGTCCTAAAATTTTGACATTTTTCGACTGAAAAGTGACAATCTTAGCCCTCCGTAGATATGGAAGATGGCGTTATTCTGGTAAATCCATCTAATACAACCTTTATATATACAGAGTCAATGATTTGGTTGAATTTTATGGACATTGAAAGACCCGGGGGGTCTCAACCTCATTTAAGCGGTCTCGGGTAGGTTTTCGCTATATATTTTGAATATCCAACTGGCACTTTGGGCGCTCCGTAAACATAGAAGACAGGAAGTGTACCCAAATTCCTTTTAGTCACGTTTGTATCTACCTATTGACTAAATGTCTGTCAAATATTAGAAAGATTGAGAGATCAGGGAGCTCTCACCATTACCCTGTGCCCTTTGTCCTAAAATTTTGACATTTTTCGACTGAAAAGTGACAATCTTAGCCCTCCGTAGATATGGAAGATGGCGTTATTCTGGTAAATCCATCTAATACAACCTTTATATATACAGAGTCAATGATTTGGTTGAATTTTATGGACATTGAAAGACCCGGGGGGTCTCAACCTCATTTAAGCGGTCTCGGGTAGGTTTTCGCTATATATTTTGAATATCCAACTGGCACTTTGGGCGCTCCGTAAACATAGAAGACAGGAAGTGTACCCAAATTCCTTTTAGTCACGTTTGTATCTACCTATTGACTAAATGTCTGTCAAATATTAGAAAGATTGAGAGATCAGGGAGCTCTCACCATTACCCTGTGCCCTTTGTCCTAAAATTTTGACATTTTTCGACTGAAAAGTGACAATCTTAGCCCTCCGTAGATATGGAAGATGGCGTTATTCTGGTAAATCCATCTAATACAACCTTTATATATACAGAGTCAATGATTTGGTTGAATTTTATGGACATTGAAAGACCCGGGGGGTCTCAACCTCATTTAAGC
Source organism: Mytilus trossulus (assembly GCF_036588685.1). NCBI lineage: Eukaryota > Metazoa > Mollusca > Bivalvia > Mytilida > Mytilidae > Mytilus > Mytilus trossulus. The sequence goes on along the minus strand of NC_086377.1, from coordinate 11,307,021 downwards.
GGTCTCGGGTAGGTTTTCGCTATATATTTTGAATATCCAACTGGCACTTTGGGCGCTCCGTAAACATAGAAGACAGGAAGTGTACCCAAATTCCTTTTAGTCACGTTTGTATCTACCTATTGACTAAATGTCTGTCAAATATTAGAAAGATTGAGAGATCAGGGAGCTCTCACCATTACCCTGTGCCCTTTGTCCTAAAATTTTGACATTTTTCGACTGAAAAGTGACAATCTTAGCCCTCCGTAGATATGGAAGATGGCGTTATTCTGGTAAATCCATCTAATACAACCTTTATATATACAGAGTCAATGATTTGGTTGAATTTTATGGACATTGAAAGACCCGGGGGGTCTCAACCTCATTTAAGCGGTCTCGGGTAGGTTTTCGCTATATATTTTGAATATCCAACTGGCACTTTGGGCGCTCCGTAAACATAGAAGACAGGAAGTGTACCCAAATTCCTTTTAGTCACGTTTGTATCTACCTATTGACTAAATGTCTGTCAAATATTAGAAAGATTGAGAGATCAGGGAGCTCTCACCATTACCCTGTGCCCTTTGTCCTAAAATTTTGACATTTTTCGACTGAAAAGTGACAATCTTAGCCCTCCGTAGATATGGAAGATGGCGTTATTCTGGTAAATCCATCTAATACAACCTTTATATATACAGAGTCAATGATTTGGTTGAATTTTATGGACATTGAAAGACCCGGGGGGTCTCAACCTCATTTAAGCGGTCTCGGGTAGGTTTTCGCTATATATTTTGAATATCCAACTGGCACTTTGGGCGCTCCGTAAACATAGAAGACAGGAAGTGTACCCAAATTCCTTTTAGTCACGTTTGTATCTACCTATTGACTAAATGTCTGTCAAATATTAGAAAGATTGAGAGATCAGGGAGCTCTCACCATTACCCTGTGCCCTTTGTCCTAAAATTTTGACATTTTTCGACTGAAAAGTGACAATCTTAGCCCTCCGTAGATATGGAAGATGGCGTTATTCTGGTAAATCCATCTAATACAACCTTTATATATACAGAGTCAATGATTTGGTTGAATTTTATGGACATTGAAAGACCCGGGGGGTCTCAACCTCATTTAAGCGGTCTCGGGTAGGTTTTCGCTATATATTTTGAATATCCAACTGGCACTTTGGGCGCTCCGTAAACATAGAAGACAGGAAGTGTACCCAAATTCCTTTTAGTCACGTTTGTATCTACCTATTGACTAAATGTCTGTCAAATATTAGAAAGATTGAGAGATCAGGGAGCTCTCACCATTACCCTGTGCCCTTTGTCCTAAAATTTTGACATTTTTCGACTGAAAAGTGACAATCTTAGCCCTCCGTAGATATGGAAGATGGCGTTATTCTGGTAAATCCATCTAATACAACCTTTATATATACAGAGTCAATGATTTGGTTGAATTTTATGGACATTGAAAGACCCGGGGGGTCTCAACCTCATTTAAGCGGTCTCGGGTAGGTTTTCGCTATATATTTTGAATATCCAACTGGCACTTTGGGCGCTCCGTAAACATAGAAGACAGGAAGTGTACCCAAATTCCTTTTAGTCACGTTTGTATCTACCTATTGACTAAATGTCTGTCAAATATTAGAAAGATTGAGAGATCAGGGAGCTCTCACCATTACCCTGTGCCCTTTGTCCTAAAATTTTGACATTTTTCGACTGAAAAGTGACAATCTTAGCCCTCCGTAGATATGGAAGATGGCGTTATTCTGGTAAATCCATCTAATACAACCTTTATATATACAGAGTCAATGATTTGGTTGAATTTTATGGACATTGAAAGACCCGGGGGGTCTCAACCTCATTTAAGCGGTCTCGGGTAGGTTTTCGCTATATATTTTGAATATCCAACTGGCACTTTGGGCGCTCCGTAAACATAGAAGACAGGAAGTGTACCCAAATTCCTTTTAGTCACGTTTGTATCTACCTATTGACTAAATGTCTGTCAAATATTAGAAAGATTGAGAGATCAGGGAGCTCTCACCATTACCCTGTGCCCTTTGTCCTAAAATTTTGACATTTTTCGACTGAAAAGTGACAATCTTAGCCCTCCGTAGATATGGAAGATGGCGTTATTCTGGTAAATCCATCTAATACAACCTTTATATATACAGAGTCAATGATTTGGTTGAATTTTATGGACATTGAAAGACCCGGGGGGTCTCAACCTCATTTAAGCGGTCTCGGGTAGGTTTTCGCTATATATTTTGAATATCCAACTGGCACTTTGGGCGCTCCGTAAACATAGAAGACAGGAAGTGTACCCAAATTCCTTTTAGTCACGTTTGTATCTACCTATTGACTAAATGTCTGTCAAATATTAGAAAGATTGAGAGATCAGGGAGCTCTCACCATTACCCTGTGCCCTT